>NC_139707.1:41031918-41146918 GCF_964188405.1 Protomyctophum parallelum | reverse complement strand
GCCGTAAACATGGAGTGCTGTCACTGTGTGGGACTGGGGAGTTATATCAGTGCGCTCATGCAGCGCTGTGCCTCCATGCCCAAAAGAACAGTGTGTGGCGGCTGCGTGCGTAGAGAGAGAGAGAGGGGGTCCCAGACGGCACGACACATGCACGTTATGAGTGTAATTTTATCACCATAGATTTCACTGTGTAGGCTATAGTTTATGAACGGAACACATTGATAAAGGTCCCCCTTGCTGCGTTTCCAATTGCTGCGAATGACAGTGTGAAGGCAAACCGCAGCCAATTAAATATGCAAGAATCCCGTTTCCCCGCCCATACGGATCTGAGTCTACCGAAGTATTAGGTGAGAATCTGACCATAGAGAAAGACAGAGAGCGAGAAAGAGAGGCAGAACTGGCCCATGCGCAGTAAAACCCTAATTGTTAATTTAACTCAGGAGTGTACACTCTCAAGAGCTGAACGAGCACTCAGGATTTTACAGCGTGCGCTCATTTCCTGTGCTGCTTCAGATTGGCTGCAAGCCAAGAGCAACAGGTGATCTGTGTGTGTGTGTGTGTGTGTGTGTGTGTGTGTGTGTGTGTACTAGTGTACATGTGTGTTTTTCTGTATGTATCCCTGTGTTTTCTGTTGCTGCGTGCATGCGCACGCGATGTCCGTGTGTGTGTGTGTGTGCGTGCGTGCATGTCCGTGTGAGCATGCATGCCTCGTTGCTACACAGAGACAGGAAGTGCATGGGCTGCGTGTGGTTGGAGACAGTTCACTGGAGGGGCCTGTCTGGCCACGCCCACACCGGTCCTCTCTCTCCTTCCTTCCCCTTACCCCCCTCCGTCCTCTGCCGCTTTCTCAATGTCCACACCCAAAACACAGCCACTCCGGTACTATAGAACCCTGTGCTTATCTATCTATCTATCTATCTATCTATCTATCTATCTATCTCTATCTGTGTGTGTATCACGTTTGGAATGTGGTCATTACTCATTAATTGACAGTCACTAATGATGGGACATGGACTATTGACTGTCACTTCAACTACAGGCTCCTCCTCCCCTGTCTCCGCCCCTTTCACCTTCCTCCTTTGCTTGGTGTGTGTGTGTGTGTGTCGACCTAAAGATCTAGTATGCCTGTTATTACAATCTTCTAAATCCATGTACCCCCCCCCCCCACACACACACGCACACACGCGCGCACACACACACACACACACACACACACACACACACGCGCGCGCACACACACGCACGCTTTTCTGCAGGGCTTCACTACAAGCGGCAACAAATTGTATATAAGGAGTAGTATTGACTACTTATTGGAGAGGAAATGTCATGCCAAATTGTATTGATGATGCAAACAACTCAGCAGTCATTAACTTTATTGAACTGCACGGAGAAATATGACACTCTTCAGCCTATGATTGATGAAAACACAGGAGTCACTGGAAGAGGGAAAGTAGCCTGACTCTCATCTGGTCCACAAGACACTAGACTGTGACGCAGTGTTATAGTGCCATCTATTGACCAATACAATATTTCTGCCACCTTCGACTAGAAAGTAGAAAAAACTCAAAACACTAAGAAATAAATGAATTCACATTACACTGATTATTTTTTTAAATCTGACTTTACAACAAAATGGGGAATCCTACATTCCTTAAAGGGACACTTCACCCTTTTTGCAAAAAAATATATGTTAATGACGTTTAGAAGCTTTAGAACACTTTCCTGGGGGTCTTTATGTATGTAATATGTGGTTTTAGATATTTTAGATTGTAGCAGTGAGCCCGGTGTCTCTGGTCACATTCATACCAGAGAGCTTTGCTGCGATTAAAACGAATCCTGCTGCGCATTGTCAGAAAGTGCGCTTCGTTTGGCAGGTGTGAAGGCTCATTCGAATCCTAATGCGCAGCAAATAACCACATTTTACTCCGCCCAAAAACGTGGGTTTCGCTTCGCTTCGAATCGCACTTGACTACGATTCGGTGCAGGTGTGAATGCAATCCGCAGTAAATAAAGGAAATGAAGCAAACATAATGTGGCGGGTGAGGAGCTGAACACAGTTGGAGACGGAGAAGGCATATTTTACGCAGCGCAAAGATGTCCCGTTACTGTGGATAGACGTGGTCGAATAAGGAGACTGAAGACACATAAAAACACTGCAGTGTATTATAGCCTACATAATATTCTGTCTGTCTGTCTGTCTGTGCCGTAAACATGGAGTGCTGTCACTGTGTGGGACTGGGGAGTTATATCAGTGCGCTCATGCAGCGCTGTAGCCTACTGCATGCCCAAAAGAACAGTGTGTGGCGGCTGCGTGCGTAGAGAGAGAGAGGGGGGGGGGTCCCCCAGACGGCACGACACATGCACGTTATGAGTGTAATTTTATCACAGATTTCACTGTGTAGGCTATAGTTTATGAATGGAACACATTGATAAAGGTCCCCCCTGCTGCGTTTCCAATTGCTGCGAACCGCAGCCAATTAAATATGCAAGAATCCAATTTCCCCGCCCATACGGATCTGAGTCTACCGAAGTATTAGGTTAGAATCTGACCTCTGATGTCATGGACACTGGGCTCACTTCCTTCCTGGACTACATGTTGTCTCTAAGACAGCAACTCCCCCTATCCACAAGGAGGAACAGTGCAACACACAATGATGGGAATTGTAGTCCAGGAAGGTAGTGAGACCAGTGTCCATGACATCAGAGACACTGTGCTCACTGCTACAATCTAAAATATCTAAAACCACATATTACACACTTAAAGACCCCCAGGAAAGTGTTCTAAAGCTTCTAAATGTCATTAACATATATTTTTTTGCAAAAAGGGTGAAGTGTCCCTTTAATTCAGCATCATGTGAAAATAAATTGTTGGTTACAGAATTATTTTTTATTATTCCTGAGTGTCAAGCAGCTTTATTTTATCTTAAGTTATTTTTACTGGTCATACCATGAGTCTACATTAGGTGTTATCTCTCATTCACATGCAAAATAAATACGTGATATTCTCCACTTAGGGGAGAATATTTAGTGCAGGGCGAAAACAGGAGAGGGCCTCGTATAGAGCCCTTGGGATTTAGAAAATAGCAGATCACGAGCTTGTAGGTCTGCTATTTTGACGACTGAAATAGAAACACAGCTTTTTCAGAAAACTGTCAGGACGTAGAAGACATTTTCTAGAAACTGATCTCAGGTCAGAATGGGTTAATAAGGGGCTAATTTGCATTCTGTCTGTCTTTACAGTTCCATGTCCCCGTTCAGTATTGAGAGCATACGGCGCCCGCGGAGGTCAGAGTCTCCCGACTCCAAAAAGAGACGCATCCACAGGTGTGACTTTGAAGGCTGCAATAAAGTATACACCAAAAGCTCTCATCTAAAAGCACACCGGAGGACACACACAGGTCAGTACCACACAGACACAGACACAGACACACACAGGTCAGTACCACACAGACACAGACACAGACACACACAGGTCAGTACCACACAGACACAGACACAGACACACAGGTCAGTACCACACAGACACAGACACAGACACACACAGGTCAGTACCACACAGACACAGACACAGACACACACAGGTCAGTACCACACAGACACAGACACAGACACACACAGGTCAGTACCACACAGACACAGACACAGACACACACAGGTCAGTACCACACAGACACAGACACAGACACACACAGGTCAGTACCACACAGACACAGACACAGACACACACAGGTCAGTACCTCTGACTCTGTAGTAGAATACAGGAGGACACACACAGGTCAGTGCCTCTGACTCTGTAGTAGAATACAGGAGGACACACACAGGTCAGTGCCTCTGACTCTGTAGTAGAATACAGGAGGACACACACAGGTCAGTACCTCTGACTCTGTAGTAGAATACAGGAGGACTCACACAGGTCAGTAACCTCTGACTCTGTAGTAGAATACAGGAGGACTCACACAGGTCAGTACCTCTGACTCTGTAGTAGAATACAGGAGGACACACACAGGTCAGTATCTCTGACTCTGTAGTAGAATACAGGAGGACACACACAGGTCAGTACCTCTGACTCTGTAGTAGAATACAGGAGGACACACAGGTCAGTATCTCTGACTCTGTAGTAGAATACAGGAGGACACACAGGTCAGTACCACACAGACACAGACACACACACACACACAGGTCAGTACCTCTGACACACACAGGTCAGTACCTCTGACTCTGTAGTAGAATACAGGAGGACACACACAGGTCAGTGCCTCTGACTCTGTAGTAGAATACAGGAGGACACACACAGGTCAGTACCTCTGACTCTGTAGTAGAATACAGGAGGACACACACAGGTCAGTACCTCTGACTCTGTAGTAGTATACAGGTTTGTCATTTATTCAGGGAACATTTTCCAGTCCTGGAAAAGGTTTGGAATTGATCAAGGGTCCTGGAAGAAATAGTTGGCCATGCATTGTTTTTGGCTATTGGTTTTATTGATAAAAAGCATTTTTTATTACACGAAATATGTAACATAAGTCGTTATTCGCCAAACGGGCAGCGTGATTGCAGCATAATGTGTACGACTATACGCGACAGCGTGATCCTATATGCCCTAGGATAGGTGGTGCAGCGACACGTTTGGTACAAACTTTGTAATCGAATTATGGCATTATATATTCTATGCTTTATTGTTGCCACGCTGCCTGTCTTTGTGAATTGCACAAAGGAGTAAGAGACTCATTATTGTGCTGAATGATTGTTATATAGGCCTTGAAATTGGGTTAAATATTCTGGAAAGGTTTTGGAAATGCATTGGTAAAAATGTGTAGGAAACTAGGAAGTAGGAACCCTGTTTATTGTCACAGACAGCTCTTATTCAGATTGACTCTCAGTTAGAGTAAGAATTTAAAAAACGTCTGCACACCAATTTCTGGTCTGAGGAAGGGCTTTGGCCCGAAACGTTACCACCATTAAAGTAAAGAATTATTGGGAGCTGAAATTAGTTTTATTCTTAAGGGCAGTCCATACTGTCTCCGACCACCGAACATTTCGTCGGAAAGATCAGACTTAAATTTTTTCTCCGAAGTAGAGTTCGGAGAGTCACAACATCTGGGAGTGCAGCTTTCAGAACAAAAATCCGGAGGAATGCGTTTCAGAAGTTGCGAGTGACGTCATGTTGTAGTTGTACCGGAGCTTTCCGACGAAAAGTTGGATGGTCGGAGACAGTATGGACTGCCCTTTAGTCTATGACTTTCTTTGATCCGGCACCCAGCCTATGTAGCTAATTGGACGTGCTGCGTGTCTTTCGGCTGTTTGTTCAGCGTCTTTTGCTGGCTCTCAGTTAAGCCCAACACACACCGGGTGCGCAGCGACACGGCACAGGCGTTGCCACGCGGCAACGCCTGGAAAATAGAACAGTGGCGTATCGGAGCGTCAGGCGAGGCGTGAACGCGCGTCGGACGGAGCCGGTGTGGGATATAGGTTCATTGAAAATAACGGAGGCGGCTGTTTTGACGCGCGGCGTTCGCAGACGGTGTGTGTTGGGCTTCAGAGTTATTAGACGGATGGACTCGCGTGCCATTGAGACAATTCTTGCCTATAAAAATGTGCGTTTGCTGCCTGTTGTCTCTATAGGTGAAAAGCCATACAAATGCACCTGGGACGGCTGCACGTGGAAGTTTGCGCGCTCCGACGAGCTGACCCGGCACTACAGGAAACACACGGGCGTCAAACCCTTCAAGTGTGCGGACTGTGACCGCAGCTTCTCCCGGTCTGACCACTTGGCCCTGCACCGACGGAGACACATGTTGGTGTGACGGGGAGGGGGGGGACGGACGGAGAGACAGACAAGACAGACAGACAGACAGAGAGAGAGATGTCCAACACGGAGAGGAAGTGCGCACGTGTTCGTTCAACACATGGTTAGGAAGGGGGAGGGAGGGAGGGAGGGCTGGTTCTCTCTCTCTCTCTTAAATGTGGTTCAGCTGGTCTGGACGCACGGTCACATACACATACATGAGAACACACGCACGCACGCACGCAAATACACGTACACAACACACTCGCTCACTCTTACCTGTCCCAGTGGCAGGGAGAGAGCAGGGAGAGATGAATGGAGCGCGTCCAGCACAAAACAGGGTCACTTCTGGATTCTGTCACTGGGGTTGGAAGTAATGGACCGCAGGATCTTTTATTGTTGTTGTTGTTTGGAGTTTAATTGAAAAATCTGTCTTTTACAGCACTGTTGGTAAATGTTTCATCTAGATTTATAAGATGGACTTGTCCTCATTCATTTGGACAAAAAAAAAAAGAAAAAAAAAAAGAAAAATGCAATCGCAACTATTTCCTCTTGGTATCTTTGTTTTAATTATATTGTTAAAATGGCTGCTTTTTCAGGCGTTCATAATGTGAAAGACCTCCTGCGTATGGATTGGATTTGTTTGTGTGTGCTCTTTTGATCCGTCAAGCTTACGAGGACAGTAGGAAAAGGACTCAGGCCTAGTTTGATCCACACAGGCAGTATTGTTGCACCATTCCTGTACTCTGCCACCTTGTGTGCCAGCATTGTAAACCAGCAGAGGGCGCCGTCTCACCACACATGGGTTCCCTTAAATCTGCTGTTAGATCTGAGAGGCACCCAGGCCAGATTGGGACAGTGACTTGGACACTCAAAAAAAGGAGGGGCTCATGTGTCCACTTCAAGGCCAGCAACCTAATCGGATGATATTCAGACCTTATAGCCACCACCGGAATGAAGCAAAAGCATCAGCAACCTCAACTCATAAACACATCCATGCGATAAGATATATATAGGCCTAGTTTAAAAAAGAAAATAATTTGCTTATGGTATTCTGTTGTACTTCAGACAAAGAAACGGACACGCAGTGGCACCACCAGCAAAGAAACACATCATTTGTACGTTGATCAACTCACAGGGTTGGGAAGCCCCCAGATCTCATTTTCGCTATCCTTTATGTTGAGCCTCTTGGAAACATTTTCTTTAAAAAATATATATCTTTGGTGCATTTTGTGCTGTGATTAGCAATCAGTAAAGTGCAATCTTATAAGGTATAATAGTTTAAATATGACAACTTCTTTTGTTTATTGTATCTTGCTTTTTATGCCTGCTTTGATTATATTTATCACAGAAAGATCACCACCACCACCACCCCCCCCCCCCCCCCCTCCTCCTCCCACATCCAATGAACTTTGAAACAATCAGTGAACAGATATCCAGTATGTGAAAAAAAAAGAAGAAACAGGCACCTTACAGACTCAATGTATGACAACTTTATTTAAGTTACATATTCTATGGTTTTTTTTGTCATGGAAATGACATGAATAAAGCTGACACGGGCTCCAGCTTGACTGCAGTGTTACAGGGACATACTGTACTGGTAGTGGTGTCTGATGTACAATACAGAAGAGCAATACACACTGAACAAGACGACGTGAAACTATACTATCTCGTCCTCGTTGTTCTGTGTTTTGATGTCATGCCTAAATGAAGGTCTGCAATCATTTCACCCGCGCCCGTGCCACCGCCTTACTTTAGTATACTACATTTTCCTTTGTCTCTATCCTGGTGTTACTGGCTCCTTTCTACCTGCAGACAGCATAGCCTTGAATAGGGAACTACTCAAAATCCCCCCCCGTCCTTGAAATGTTTGTCTGTCTCACGAATGAATCGCTTAAACTAAACTACAATTCAGACCTTTGTTTGGAGGACACACAAACGCACGTGCACACGCACAAACATGCTTGCAGCACGCACAAACGTGTGTGTGTGTGTGTGTGTGTGTGTGTGCGCGCGTGCGTGCACATGCATGTGTTTTGGGAGGTCCATCGCACAAGTACACCGAGGTTTTTCATGGATTTGTTTCCTATACTTTAATGTGCTGTATGAGCGTTCCAGACAGAGTAACCCATATGATACAAGAGTACTGCTATAAATGCAGTTTTTGGACTGAGGCCAGTACATAGCAATGTTAAGCTATTCTATAAGTACTATGAGTACTTATAAGGAAACCACACATACAGTACACAAACTGTCAAACACGCACACGTGTGTGCACGCACGCACGCACAAACATCATCCAAACTTTCAGTAAGTAGCCAATTCCAGGAAGTCAGTTACACACATCCACCCAATGAACATAATGCGACTCCCCTTTGATGTAATGAAGAATTATAATGTATGTTGTCATATTTATGTATATTATTTGTGCACACGTGATTATGCCCAGTTGTATTACCATTTCGGCAAAAAGCATATCAGCACCTTGTTTGTTTATTAGTATGATTTTCAAATTATTTTATTTCAGATGTCGATTTATACACAAAATAATCATCATTCTATTTTATCATCCATATACTGTGTAAAAAAACATTTTATGATTGAGGGGCACTTCATCATTGCATATAACTATTTTCTGTACAAATGATCTTTTGAAATGTTGTAATATATGTGATAGTGAAAATAAAACTTAATAACAAGTTCGGCTGTATATACATTGGAAAAACAGGGCTCTTGATCAGTAGGTGCAGAAAATACATTTGTACATGTAAAGTCTTTTTTTCAGAGACTGTAATTTATCTAATTTGATATACAGCAAAGTTGGGATATTGGTATCGCTAAAGCAGTTTATCATTCTGTATATTTCCATGTGATGTTGTGTAACGGTTTCATTTTCATTTTCTGTCCAATAGCCAGTAACCAACCCTTTATATAGACATCAACCATTTCAAGGTACTTAAATCCCTGTTTTACTACTTTACCATACCTGAACAAAAAGGTATAGTGGTCAAGCACATATCAATTCATAAATCTTTTGTCAGTATGACTTTTGCATGCCTTAATCCAACAACTTTTTAAAAATGTTAATTTGACTTGAAGGTGGCTGTGAGCGTGTATATACACTACAGACAGGTTGTATTGTATTTCCCTCCAGTGTGAGTCCTCATTTGAAAGCATAATTTTGTAACGGTAACCAGGGTCAAAGTTATGCAATAACAATTAATAGTGCCTCATGTCACAATATGTTAATATCAATACTCTGTGCAGAGTTTATTTCAATTTCAACGTACCAGTGTGTGTTTCAAATTAATAAATTGCATATGAGTAACCGTGAATTATGGAAAAGCACATGACGAATATGCAAATCTGACCTCCAATGTTTCGTGTTCTTTTCGCACTGAGCCTTATGGGATTGCTTCAAACACAGCATCCTCCAATAACATTTTCACATGCTGTTTATGCCGCCCATTATTACTTTACTTGCAATAAGTCACTCCCTATTACAAGATGTTTCAAATAGAGCAGAGTAAGTCCATTGAAGACAATGAGGGGTCTTCTGCTGAATTCACTGTGGCCTGGCTACCAGTTGTAGAGTGACTAGTGAATGAATACTGATCCTACACTTTTTTTGTGTAACATCTGCGTTTCTTTTTCTGCTTTTTGAAGTTTTGTAAGTAGTGAAGCCAATGCCTTTGTTTCCAATTTCCTGATATTACATACCGTAATCGTTACTGTATTTATGTAAAGTGAGTGTGTTGTAAATATATTCAGAAACTTTCACTCTTACTGTAAAAAGTGATATTGCTCAGCATTGCTTCAAAAAGGGAGATCCTGCTCATGGAGTTTCCGCATCTGAAAAAGAAATGTTCAGACCTAATATTTTTCAAAAAGTTCAAGAACAGGTGTCCTCTATTCATTTCTTTTCTCCTTTCCCCCCTTTTCTCCAACAGTTGTTTAAATATCGAGTCAGTGTTTTGCTCTTTTCTCTGTATTTTTCATATGGATGGAGCTGTGAAATTAAAGTAAGTTCAAACATATACATGTATATTAATATGAATGGAGGCATGATGAAGGTTAATAAAATTGCATTTTGTATGTAACAGCGGCATGGGGCTAGTTGTATATGTACTGATGTTACTGGTATGAGGTTTTGATCTCATCTGTGTAATGTGATCACATTCACAGGCAAGTCAGGCATTAACCTAATAGGAAAGACATTTCAGATGATGCATATATACATGTATTGATTGAATACTTTTATTAGCAGTTTGCAAAAAAAGACACGGTAGCACAGATTTGTACAAAGTAATGCTAAAAGGATAACCCAATAAGCCCAGGGCTTGTTTCCATTGAGACCCTGTGTATTAAATTAATGGAGACATTGAAAGACAAACATTAATATACAATACTGTATATAGGCTATATGCAAAACGGCATAAATAAGATGATGCATAGATTGCACTTAATAGATACCATGAGCTAAAAGCCCAGGATCACAAAATCGTGGGATCAAAAAATAATAAATGATGTAATCATTAGGCCTAAACCAGGAAACAGTAATATTTTAACTTGTAACAAATTCAGAAAGGTGCTCTTAGAGATCAAGTATGAACCATAAAAAAGTAATTCATCTGGATCCATGTTTATGTATCGATTGTCCACCTTCTCACCTGGATCCCGTGCTCACAACCCATGTACCCCTTAAGACATCACTAAAGAGCTTTGCCATGAATTATCCACACTGGACCTTGTCACAAAAGTATACAACATTAAAAAAAAAAAAAAATCGGTTCACAATAACTCATTTATTAATTCAATTCTTCAGGGTTCGACACTGAATAGCTTCCCTCCAGACATACATATGGCCTATGATGAGACTCTTCTCACACAGAAGAGTTTCCGGCCATTCTGTGGGGGAGGGGGTTCGTCAGGGAGAACTCCAGGAATCCACAAAGAGTCGTATGCTGTCTGATAAGCTCCAAAGTACGGCATAGGTTGATAGGTCCCCCTCAATAACACATCCCCCAATATTATATGCGAACCAAATGAGTGTGCAGTATGTGGACATTTGCATTAGCTATCAGTGTGCCCAGTATTTCAACTGCCATTTGAATACATTTTGTCATCCATTGTAGTACTGTAGATTGGTAGTCGAATGGCCTCTAGTTAATGTTACAATCTGCCATGTACAATACAATGCTCTTTACTCCCTAGTAGTTCTAGTATTTAATACACAAAGGCCAATTGAGTGCTTTACATAAACTAAATTAATTAAAATATTACTGCCCTTGCGAATATTTTTTTAATTGAGGATTAATAACTGCAACGTTCAAAGGCATTGGAAAGTTGCTCGAAGACAGCAGTAAATTATTTACAATATATCAACTTTGTTAGTGTCCACTGTATTCATATTTGGACTATTCAACTATATTTGTTGTAGCTTCCCCAGGTGGCTGATAAGAGCTGGGTGGAATGGTGGGTCTATATATGCTGTACGATACAATTTGGGAACCTAATAATACTTGTTGGCACCTACTGTAAACCTCAATGTTAAATCAGCTTTTTATTTTTTCTAAATGTAAAAAAATAGAGCATTTGGAAAATGGTCTGAAGTAATACGTAAAGTATATAGGATTTGAACATGCATGGTACATAATTAGCAGACCTAAATGTATCCTTCAACTATGCCCCTAATGACTGGCTGATCACAGGTTTTGTAGCAATTTGTTGCAAGTGTATTTTTAGGCCTTAAAAGTCTGTTCTCAGCATGTTCAAATCCTATATACTTTACGTATTACTTCAGACCATTTTCCAAATGCGTTATTTTTTACATTTAGAAAAAATAAAAAGCTGATTTAACATTGAGGTTTACAGTAGGTGCCAACAAGTATTATTAGGTTCCCAAGTTGTATCGTTCTCAAATATGCCCCGGTGGTGGTCATGTGTGACAGCTCGCAGGTCAGGCTACCTGACACAGACACCTCCAGGTTCTGTCAAGGCCGTCTTGATCCTCAGCAGAGTGGGACCGTTCTAGGTGTGCCTCGTTCTACAGACTCGCTGCATTGGAGGCACAGCACATCTTTCCCCCAACGGAGGCTCACAGTAGATACTATGATGGCAGGCTCAGAGGTGTAGTAGTAGCTACGGCATGGGGGAGTCTGCCAAGGATCCCTCGCTGAACTCCTGGGCTCCACCGGATGTCTCACCGATCCATGAGGTCCGTAGGGTGCTTACATCACCACGGGGTGTCAGCAGGTTCTCTTCAGATGTACTGAAGTACTTTGAGCCTACAGAGATGATTGTGACAGTAAGTACCGTCAGCCTAGGATCATTTGCAGCATTATGTTGAGCATCTAATTCAGTAGTTCTAAAAGTGGGGTCCGGGGACCCAAAGGGGGTTCCAGGGGGGTCTCCAATAAAGATAACAAATTTGTTAATATAGCATATAAATCTGTTCAACCACTAATACATTGGCTATTGACAATATCCAAATCTACAAGGTCGCAATACAACAACGCGTCACAATGTAGATTTCCCATTTCCAAAAGAAATCTGGAAAAGGTGAAACATTTTGAATATTTTTTAAACATTTGAACAGCACAAATCATGTACGGATGGAGGTACACAAATACTTTCAGATGGATGTCCGTGGCCAAATACATATTCATCAAGGATCCTTGACAAGAAAGGTTTGAGAACCACTCTTCTAATTCTATCAAAGACGATTTAGTTCTTTATGGATACTCACTCTTGGACTCGCTTCCTTTACCCAGGAAAGCCTGGCTGAAGTCTTAGTCGTATTCAGGATTAAGCACATAGCAACCTGTGCGCTTCCTGAATCTGAATGATTTGCATCTGTGAATCCAAGTTGCAAATCTCTGTCCTAGGGTGTTCTCCTCTCTGTCTTGAGGAGGCAGTGGATCGCTGGTCTCACCGCCAAACATGACTGGAACTTTCTCCAAGAGGCACTGTGGTAACACACCTAAGAGCACAAAGGAGGTGATTGATTAGTTGATCAGCACATAATTTATTATCAAACTAAGTACTAACTGTTAGTAATCAAATGTGTTAGGGATGTATCATGTAAAAATTTCAAATATGCACTATAACTTTACTTTACCAAATGCTTCTGTTTCTATAGAATGAAAATGTGTTTTTGTGGGTAAACATATTCGTTCCAGTCCAGTACGGAGCCCCCATTAAAAGTCTAATCTCTCCCCCTGGTGGAGGCAATTACTTTATTCTAAACAAATAACAGGTGATGAAGTATATATAGGGATTTAACCGATTCTGACCTGAGATCAGATTCTAACGCACAGAAGAATGGTGGTTCTTTAACTCATTTTGACCTGAGATCAGATTCTAAAAATGTCTTCTAAATCCTGACAGTTTTCAAAAATAGCAGACCTACAAGCTCGTATCGCACCACTCGGTGGCGCGCTATGAGCTTGTAGATCTGCTATTTTTCAATAGCTAAAGCACAACATAATGCTAACACCAAAAGGGGTTCCCACCCAGAATGGGTTAAGTGGTTAACTGTCATAAATTTGAAATGAACTGTGGTGTCTTACCGAAGTCCTGAGCATTCTCTATGAAGCACTGAATGACTGCTCTCTGCAGCTTGAGGTGGGTTTCCAAGTTCTCTGCAGTTCCCGCTCCAGATGGAAGGAGGTTAGGGGTCAAGACCACAGACAGGTTATTGCTGTCCATCTTGTTATCTGCACTCCTAGGGTAGAAACAAACGGCAATCACAATCACAGTACAATTACAATCGGAATACTTGTATTTGGCGGTGCATTGATCGCATAGTAGAAAACACATGAGCATAAATCTGGAAGTTGGTTGAAAAAGCTGGTGAACACACTTACCTCTTGGACACCCTGTGGAGGAAGTCAAAAAGGTAGCGCAGCACGCTGATGTTTCTGTCAGGCAGTTTGCAAGACAGCAGCAGTGTGGCGGCGGTTCTGTCTGCCTCACTGGTCAGCTCCTGCGCCTTCAGAAAGGCATCATGCAGCTCGGTGGGCAGGATGGGTTCTGGCAGCTCTCTGAAGAACTGCTTCACCAGGCCGGCCACAATATGGGGATTTGCTGTGGACAGACACTCTTCCTTGCCCGCATCCAGCTGGACCTGAAGAAACAATGCAAAAGTTGTGTTTAGACTTAATTTATACTTACAGGCACTGTCAGTATGGGCTCTCACAATCATGACATCTTATTGTTGGTTAATTGTCATATATAAATAATTGTGATTAATGATTTAATTGTGTTTTTAGCATTAAACAATGGTACCCTACATATGAATACAAATTCATTTCTGTTTGCATATTAGGCTTAAGCAATGACAGCAAAGTCAACTAGAGCCATTACTCACCCTGAGTGCTTTTTGTCTAGTAATGGAACCTGTTATTCTGAATAGGCCCTCTTTTTCAGTGTGCTCAAGCAGCATGGTACATGCACCCACCAGAAACCTGAGAAAGCAGAGACATGACATGAAATTAGCAAAACAATTAAAAATAAACACCATTTGAACAGTAACATTTAACTGACATTTGCTGGTTTTCCAATGGACACTCACCTTGGCACATCCCCGTGGTCAGTATGATGACACTGTAGGCTCTTCAGCGGTGCTCCGAAAACCTTCACCTGAGAGAGGAAAAGTATAGTAAAGCAACATTTAAGATTTCACAAAACAAATGGACAATCTTGTGGTCATTTTTCATCAATTAGCGAGTAAAATTACATGGCTAACAAATTAACCCTGGCTGCTAAAAACCCCAAAGATTTGCAAAAGATTAGATCCAATGCGGTGATCCAAGGATGAATTGAATGAATGAATCCATGGATGGTTATGCATTGGTAATGCACTGTGCACATATCATATGGCAGATGATAAATTCAGAGAGCTGGCCTGTTCTGACATCACAATGTTGTGAACCGATGTAAAAGATCACACATGTCATGATGCAATGCCACACATTGTGAGCATGCATGTAGATCTGCTATTTTCTAAAAACTATGAAACATTTTGAACAATTTGGAATAATTATACATTTCAAGTTCAACAACACAAATCTTGTATGGGGGTACTTCCTTGGCACAATATATGTTCAGATCCTAACCAAACCCAAACCTGGGGTCGTTGGCATTAAAAAGGTTTAGAAGAACCATAAGAACCACTGATTAAAACAGTGAAACAGCCATATGGATTAACTGTAACCGTTTACATTTAACCTCAGGTGCATAATATTTGAACCAGTGCAGTTGGCTAAATTTGTACAATATCAGAGTTATGCTGAACACTATCTGACAACAACCGTTTGAAAGAGGCAGTATAGGTATAAAATTGAACTTCTTACAATTTGCAGACGGACCGTCAACAAATATGTCGACAAATATTTGTCCACAACGAGTGAAAGCGAAGAGTAAATATCAAACCTTGTCAACGAATGAGCGTGATTATGAAACCGAACCACTCTGAACCGCTCAGGGATAGACCGTTGCCGTTAGGAACCTCACCCACCGCGACATTCCAAACGAAACGTAGCCTCGGTCCCAGCTGGCTTACTTATCTGCGAAAAGAAAACGATAAGGAACGAAACGGGGCTTAACCGCTCCATAATAACACCACGCGTCAACGACATTTAGAGCAGAGCAAACAACATCAGGGAAAAGGCTCGAAACGTTGGCAACGTTTCGACGGTTAAACTTCATCATGATTCCCTGATGAAGGCTTAAATGAAATACTGTGTACAAAGAAACGTTGTACCGTCGAAAGCCTTCATCAGGGATGATTAACCGTCGAAACGTTGGATTCATTTCTTTCTTACCTGCTGTCCTAATAAATATTGGCATTCTGGCTATTGGTGTGTGCGGCCACCTTCTTGTTTTTTCAATATCTCCTCTACGAGGAACAAAATGAAACATTCCAGTAAATAATGCGTTCTAGGTTTGTACACTCACCTTATTGCGCTTGTTGCTCCAACTCCATGTAGACATCTTTCTTCCTTTTGCCGTTTTGCGGCAATCAGGCGTTATAATACCATAAGTGTTGAGCTGCTGCTCAGCTACAACACCACGGTCCAAAATACACATAACTGTAAGTATAGTATACAGGTCCTATATAGTAAGAGTTATGTAACCGTTAACCGCAAATAAGCTGTTTTAGAACTGTCCTCTGTCCTCTGTTCTGCGACTGCGTTGTCCAGTTGTCCAGTTGATGTGAGAGGTTTGCTAAAAATCAGTTGAACGTACCAGTTACTAAATTAGTGCACACGGTGTGCACACGTGCACATCAACAAACGACGTTCCCATACGCCGGCTCACGACAATGGGCGGGGCCGGTTACTGCTGATTTGACTGACTGGCCAATCACAGAGGGCCGTGCTGTCGCGAAATCAGCCAACCAGATAACAGGTGTATCAGATGACGTCGGATTATACTTTCAAAGTGCTCATCTCTTTATTCGCTTTCACTCACACACACAGTCACACACTGCCAAGTTTTTGCCAAGTTGTCAACAACTGGACGTTTATTGAGAGGACCCAACGCAAGCGGACAGTTACTTCAAGTTCTAAAAACGAAGAAGACGGTATGTATGTAGACGTGTTTATTAATACAATAGTATGCACTGTCAACGGTCAACGATCGTAATAATGTTATTTAGTGACGGAATTGTTTACAGGCGGTTTGTTTGACCGTGCCAAAAACGCTATAGTTAATTTGAAACGTTAGCAGTAAATAGCCTAGTTTGTTTGCTCTGCTCTAAATGTTGACGCGTGGTGTTATTATGGATCCCACCGCAGCGGGTAAGCCCCGTTTCGTACCTTCTTTTCGCAGATAAGTAAGCCAGCTGGGACCGAGGCTATACGTTTCGTTTGGAATGAGGGTGAGGTTCCGGGGCTATATGCTGCACGAAACGGCAACGGTCTATCCCTAGAGCGGTTCAGAGTGGTTCGGATTCATAATCACGCTCATTCGTTGACAAGGTTTGATATTTACTCTTCGCTTTCACTCGTTGTGCACAAATATGAGTCATTTGTCGACATATTTGTTGACGGTCATATTATATGACCGTCTGCAAATTGTAAATTGTCAATTTTATACCTATAGCCAGGCCTACTACTGGCTACTGCCTCTTTCAAACGGTTGTTGTCAGATAGTGTTCAGCATAACTCTGATATTGTACAAATTTAGCCAACTGCACTGGTTCAAATAGTATGCACCTGAGGCTAAATGTAAACGGTTACAGTTAATCCATATGGCTGTTTCACTGTTTTAATCAGTGGTTCTTATGGTTCTTCTAAACTTTTTAATGCCAACGACCCCAGGTTTGGGTTTGGTTAGGATCTGAACATATATTGTGCCAAGGAAGTACCCCCATACAAGATTTGTGTTGTTGAACTTGAAATGTATAATTATTCCAAATTTTTCAAAATGTTTCAATAGTTTTTAGAAAATAGCAGATCTACATGCATGCTCACGATGTGTGGCATTGCATCATGACATGTGTGATCTTTTACATCGGTTAACAACATTGTGATGTCAGAACAGGCCAGCTCCATATATGGAGATCTAGGGGTGATCAGGTGTGATCAATTGGCTAATTTGGGCCCTGTCCATAGCCTGGGCACTGTGGGCAGTGGCCCTATCCAGAGACCGGACATAGACTTTTGTGCTGGTTCTGAACAACGGTGTATCCCACCGACTCAAGGCCCGGGCACTGCACACAGTGTCAAACGCGTGTGTCAAATCTTTGACACCAAACAGGTGTCAAAAGTCGATGGGGCAAACATTTCTTGAGTTACGTGGATTACAAACGTTCATACACACTTACAGAGACATTTATAGATGAACAGTTGATGTAAACTGTTACAATTGAACAATTTTAATGTAAATAACTAACTGTATAATTGTTCATCCATCCTCAACTGCCTATCAGGAGTCGGATTGAGGGGTCAACAGTTCCAGCAGAGAGTTCCAGACTTCCTGGACAACACAAATTGCCTGCCGGCGAGTTGTGCGATATTAGTCTGGCTTATTAGCCAGGCTATAGGGAGACGACCAGAGGCATTCGTACTAGATGGCGATGCCTGAACCTTTTACACGCGAAGGAGCAGTGGCTCCTGGATATGTTTCATTTCTGAAATTCATTTTCAAATCAATTGTTTAAAAAAATGCAATGCCGTTCTAGTTCCTGCAGTTCAATGAATGAAGGAAATTTGCTTAATTTACTAATCTCTACATTTTCTCCCACAGGATTCTACAGATGACAACTTCACCTTGACTTCTACCTTGATCCAGGACCCCAACAACCGCAGGGTGGGGGTGGTTCTGAAGAGGGTTAGGACTGTAAGTACATCCTTCATTACTACCAGTGGTGGAAACTAAAGTAACTAAGTTGATTTATTTATTTAAGTACAATTTTGATGTTTACTTTCCTTGAATATGTCAATTTTTCAATACTTTATAGTTTATACTATACACTCCACTACATCTCTCAGGCAACTCCACTACAATTTTTTGAAAACTTCAAACTTACTACTCTGTAGATTATTATTCAAAACATGCATTAACCACTTATAAGCCCTATTTTTTTACTGTGTCTATTAGAAAATAACCGATGAGATGCATTGTGAGCTTGTAGATCGGCTATTTTTGAAAGATTATTTGATAAAGAAAGCTTCATGAGTTTATCTGTAGGAAGAAACATTACAAAAAACACTATTATTATTAATATGAATTACTTCACTACTAACTACTTCAATTTCATGAATTTAGATTTATTGAAGGAAATTTGCTGAAGTTACAATTCTCTACATTTCCTCACACAGGACCTGGACCTAGACAACTGGACCTGGAAATGCATCGATGACCCCAAGAATTCCAGGGTGATACTGAAAGGGACAGTGAAGGCTTCACAGGGATCCACCCAAAGATACACAGGTGAGTTGGTTTCCGTGTTTGACAGACGATTCCGACACTGACTATCCTGTGTGTCCTCCACCAAGGCAGGTCACCCCCAGGAAGAGGGTCACCGTGGCCAAAAAGAAGGATCTGCTCAGTTCAAGTATGTAGATACATCTTGGTCACTGGTTTTAATGGTTTTGTTACTTTAATTGATTCGTTTTGCTTGACCACAAATGTTTACTAGATAGTATGTTGTTTAGACATGCTAGGTTCATTGTTTACCTTGAATCTTAGTTTCTTTGAGGCACCACATTGTTCTCCCTGTGCTCTATTTATGTGACTTTGTTTATTGTCTGAGTTAATGCTTACTCTCCTTATTCCCATCTCACACTTTTTGCAGGAGCATGCAAGCCTTCCTCCAGAAGAGACTACAATCTCAGAGCAAGGGAAACAAGAGGAAACCACCACCCAAGGACTCAAAGGAAGACCAGGAGGAAAACCACGGTGAAATGCCAGTGCCACCACCAGCCAAACGCCTAAGAGAAGAGTGAGTACAACTTTACTACATAGTATACAAGGAGTTAGGGGTCTATACTTGGCCGCTCCTAATTTCCCTCTGCACTAAATCTCTTTGCTAAAAAGAACAGATCTACAAGTTCACAACACGGCATGTTGTGAGCATGTAGAACTGCTATTTTCTGCCCCAAACACTAGGGCTCATGTCAGTGGTTAAACTGCAAGCAGAGACATGAAACAGTGGAACAGTTGAATTGAAGTGATTAACCAATAACCAGTGATTTGTTATGCATGTACATTTGCCACCACTAACATTACAAATCACTACCTTTTCTCACACAGGAGGTCGAAGCTGACAGCCCCCCCAGGAGGATGAGCACCATCCTCATCGATGCCCCCAGGGTGGTCCATAGGAAGGTGAGTTGGTTACCGGTTCTGAGTGAAGATAATGACATGGCAACATGGTCTCATTATAAAACATACAATTGATACTTAATCCATTATAATTATGTATTATATCTGCAAGGATACAACTCAAATGTTGAGTTGTAGTTATAAAATTAATGTTGAGATCATTTTGTGACTTACATTGTTGTAATACGTAATATACATTATGTTACTAATTAGTAACTACATGGCAAGATGTAACTTACTATGTACATTTGGTTATAATTAGCAAGATATGTATGTTGATTTTCACTAACATGTGTTTCTTCTCCATGTGCAGAGACAATCTTCTGCCTCCATCAGCACCAAGAGACCTGGACCAAGGCAAGGATGAAGGTTGACTGTCAACGTGTGCCAAGTAAGTAAATACCAGTACATCTTTACTAATAGAGAATTTAGCCACTTAATAAATACATCATAATACATTGTTTAGTTTAGTTAGACCATCCATCCATCTACAGTATGAAGAAGTTCTTTACTATTAAGAGGATCTGATGCTTGATCATCCAAGAGTTGAGCTAAACTAGGCTACGATTTAACTTAAATACCTTTATATTAAATATTGTGAGCTTGTAGATCTGTTCAAGCTGTTACTTTGGGTTTGTTTATCTGTAAAGACAGGCCGATTAATCAGACCGATTAATTAATCGGGCTGATTGATTAATCGAACCGATGCAGATGAATCTAAAAACAACTCAAATCGGCCGATACCGATGTGTTTACCGATTAATCTCTCATCACTAATCGAGACTCATTGTGAGCTTGTAGATCTGCTATTTGTGCTGAATGTTCATCCCATAAAGAATAGGGGCATTAGGGTTCACGTGGTTAAACTGCAAGACATAAAAAAAAGTCTATAAGAAACAATTATAAACAACAACAACAATGCAGGAGCAATTTCCTGCAATTAAATGTATCAAGTAAATGACCTAAAGTTACTTATCACTTCTTTTTCTCACACAGGTCCCTGATCCATCCCAGCAGGACGACACACTCTCCTCCTCCCACCTCAATCTATCCCACCCATCACTCCCCCCCCCCCCCTCTCTCTTTCTCTCTCTCTCTCTCTCTCTCTCTCTCTCTCTCTCTCTCTCTCTCTCTCTCTGTGTATACATAGTTATGCTTGTAAATAGTTGTTACTTTGAAATGATAGTATGCTACACTGAGTGTTATTTCTCTTTTGTTAAATAATCTGTAACAGTTGTAAATAATAGTGGTAATTTTTCTTACATTAATGGTTTAATTTTTTGTTATTTTGTATTTGTATTTTAAAGAGATTGTTGAGAAGTATGTTTCATATTGTGTTATACATCAAACGTGCTTCATCCTATGGGCGCGTTCGGAAATGCGCCCTGAACGCACTGGTGTGCTCTCTTGTCGTTCGTTTATTCAGTGCACTCGGTGCGTTGTCGTTCGAAAATCCAGTGCGCTGCGCACCGGGTGTGCCGAGTGCACGCACTGAGCAACCCTACCCTCACACACACACACAAATGTTGTTTATCATCATTCCATAATGAAAACTGCCAGATGAAAAAGCTTGGGATTGGGACTATATATAACTTTTTCTTTCTACATGAAGGCGGATTCTGCCAATGCATTTCAATGAGAATGGAGCTGTTTGCTGCCATTTGTGGATTTCTGCAAAAACAACAAAAAACAAGAAATCATCACATCAGGTGCTGTCTCCGTTGTGTTCCCCCCACATATTAGTATTATTATTATATTATTATTTTAGTAACGTGTATGTTTGTGTGTCACAAACTCGCAGACGTTGTTTGGGTTCGTTTGCGACGTTCTGTTCGTGTTTCGTTTGTGGCTTTGCTGCTCTCCGTCCGCACTTGCAGTTTAGCTCGTATAACATTAGCAGCTGTTGTGTTAGAGAGGCAGCCTTGACTTTTCATGCCGTTGTTTGCTGAGCCAATCAGGATGAGTCCCATAGGCTAGAGAGGCATGTCGTTGCTTAGAGACGAGGCAACCAATCAGGACTAGGTCCCGACTGTAGGAGCCAAAGTCGTCATTACATTTGACTAATTCATATGTCAGGTTTCACCTGACAAAAACACTCCATTCCTATTGAAATGCAATGGCACAATCTGCCCTCATAGGTAGAATAAAAGTGCGGTGTGACTATGGATGGAGCTCGTTAATAATAATGTTTATTGATAACGAGCACCTTATCGATCAGGCTTATCGAGCCAGGTTCTTATCGAGCCCACTATCGAGCATTTTCTATTATTTTGTGGAAAGACGAGAGACAATACATTCTGAACAGAACCAGTATCTTTTACTATAGGGTCTTCAAATACAGTACTTTTCTAACAGAGGGAAGGCAATTGACCTTTTTACCAATAAGATAATATTAAAGAAACTTAACTGGTTAATATGTGTACAGTCACGTTAAAAGCGTAATTTGGTTTCCCCGGGCAGCGCTGGTAGGCAGGTATCAATACACTTTTAGACCGACATGTTTGTAACAGCATGGATGATTACATTTATTTATTGATCTCCTCTTGTTTTGTTTGTTTAAACATGATGTCATGGGCAGCTATGCTCGATAACAGGCTTGATAAGCCCAACGCTTATTGATAGCGGGTACTCAATAAGCTTGTTATCTGATTTCTTCGGGTATCGGTTATCGAGCTCCATCCCTAGGTGTGACCGTGCCCTAATGAACAAATACACATGTGGAGTCTTTAGATGATGAAGTGTCTGAAATTGGAAGAGGAAGTAAAAAAATATAAGGAAAGTCCTCCATACAACAGACAGACATCGATCTAAAGGTTACTTAGCAGTAAAGTAACAAAAGCCTCTTCGACATGTGAACTCTGTATACAGTACATGTCAGATACATGCAAATCTCCTGCTCTGTTGTCCTTACACTGGAACATTTATATATTCCTTGTTGTTGTTTTGTGTTTAGGTTTTACTGAAACCTTCCAGAGGATATCATAGATTTTCAACTCTGTCGTTATAATCACCGTTATAATATGGCCCAGTCTGGAATTGGTATATTGAGTGACCGAGTGAAATGACCTTGAGTGTTCATTTAACTCTGAGAGTCACGGGTCCACATTTTACACTCTCAGACTTACAAACGGATAAATAGTCTCTCCCAGAATTACAAATGGTTGTAATAACAAAAGGGTTCTGGTGTGTAGTGTGATGGAGTATTAAATGTAATTCGAAGCTGTGATGTTTTTCCTCCGGGGTTGTGTTGGTTTGTGCCTGCCCCTCTACATGTCTGTGCACGCCACTGGCAAAATGGACACAGCTTCAAAATAAGTAAGATCTGTTCAACAGTTGGCTATTCGCTTAAACAGTCTAACCTATCATAATGACCTATGTCTGTCATATTACTCACTGCTGTATCACCCAGTCAGGTCCTTTTCACAGTGTAAATTATGAAAAGGTTAAATGCATTTAAGACAAGTCTTTATTTTTTTAAACCAATGTGTGGTGAAATGACTACATGAGCAAATTTTATATATACCATGTAAGTTAAGATATTGAGAGTTGATATTCTGTTGCTGGATTGTGTTACTGCACAGATGGCCAAATGTATTGCTTATTTATGTGAGCCTAAACCTTAGGAAATAATGTGCAGTGTTCACTCGTACAGTATCTTGCATATTAAGTTATGTTAACAGTTTCCGTGCCTTGAATGGATTACTCCAGGTTAATGTCGCTGCCGTATCGGACATACCCGCCTTTTGTTTTATGTGTTTAATCCGCCGTAATGTAATGAATCAAAAGAAAATCCGTCTTCGTAGCGGAGTATGAGACTGGATGCCTTCGCTGAGATGACAAAACCGGAAATCGTCACATGCTGTGGGCTGCTAGGGCTTCTGGGAAATTGAGGCCAATGGAAATGCATTGGGTGCAACGCCTCATTGAAACCAATCTTGTGTGCGTCTTCCGCGTGCACCAAGATGGTGGATGCTACACACAGATCATAACAAACCACGGGAGCTTTTTTTGATGGATTTTCGCGGATTAAAAGCCCAAATAATTCAGCGTATGCTCTAAAGGTAATACAACAATCTCGGCAGTGAAGGGGGGTTGATTAAAATGCGGGTTAATCGTAAAAAACAGTCAAACTGTTAATAGAAAAGGCTTTGTATCAATATTTGTATATATATATTTTTTCTCCAAGCACTATTATAGACATTGTATTGCTAGATGCTTCATGAAGTGTGATTAACTGTATTGATAGGAAACACATTGCATATTACTGAGGCAAAAGTAAACAACCCTAACCCACCACACTGTTCAATGCTCCATCAATCCATTCTCTGGGATGTTTGCACTCATCCCGAGACTATCATTTCATTTTCTTATAACCAGATGTTAATTGTAGTTAAACCTTGTGTGGAATGCAATTTGTGTTTGGTAGATTATCTCTGTTATAATAATGCTTCTTGACAATAACTTAATACAGTTGGAAACCCTGTTTATTTATTTGTCATGACGTCTATGGCCATCTTTTTTTGTGTCCATTATCAATTCATCCGTTCACCACTTTGGTCCCAAACAACCTACGTTGAAAATGACTGGTGACTGATGACCCAATGCCTTTCCTCAATTCCAGTGCCACTAGTCGGGCGGTTAAGCTCATATATGGAATATTGTGCATTTTATGATTAAAGCATAAAACTTTCTACAGTGTTTCTATATACCATGAAGTTTGTTTTCAGACGTGGAACTACTTCTGAACTGACCTGTGGAACTTGTCAGAGGCTGTACACATTTGGAGCTGTCAAACCATGTTGTAAATCGCCATAGGGCCCATGTTAACCCCAGAAATGTTGTTTCCTATAGTCCTTTATACCAGCTCAGTGGCCTTGTGGTTAGAGTGTCCGCCCTGAGACTGGGAGGTTGGGGTTCAATCCCCGGCCGGGTCATACCAAAGACTCTAAAAATGGGACCCAGTGCCTCCCTGCTTGACACTCAGCATCAAGGGTTGGATCGGGGGTAAGTCCCTGCGTCATACTAGCGTCATGTCCAGGGGGTGTACTTGTACATCAAGCTGCCTCATGCTACAGAAACAGGAGATAGGCTCCTGCCCTATTGGCTCGGCAAAGCTACTATAAACCTTTATGATTAAAATGTCATCCATAGGCTATCCTGATGGAGGGGACAGGAACTGGTTGGAATAACGTGTTCCTTCCACGCGCTACGTCCAACCAGGGAAACTCCCCCCTGTCAGGTGTAAAGGAGCAACTTGGACACTCAGGCATGAAGGAAGCATGAGATAGTCCGTTGCTCTCCCCATGTCCCCCATATATGGGGACTAGGTTGGTGGAGGGGTGTGTAGAGCCCAGGATCACAAAATTGTGGGATAAAAAATAAATAAATGATGTAATCATTAGGCCTTGTAACTGTCCCAGCAATGGGATTTTCTATTTCTCTATTCTATTTTATTACTTACCTTTCGGCAAATGTATATGTGAACATTATAGGTATGTTATTTGGGTACATATGGTAAATGCATGGTGATATACAGTAGTGCCATCTACTGTGCTCTGGTTTTGTGGTCTGTCTGGTTCAAGGGCAGGTTGAATTAGGCTCACCTGCTCTGATTACCTCATTTCGTTCACCTGTTGGGTCTTGGGCATGTTAAGAGCAGAACAAACAGAGCAGAGCTGCAGAGAGGAGCTCTCATGTCAGAGTCTCCACAAAAGATAAGAAAGATAAGAAGAAAGAAAATGATAGAAACAACTTAACTGAACTCCTAATTAATCTGTGCAGAAGGCGCATACAGTATGTTCCCAATTGTTTGTTTGTTTCTGTAAAAGTTTAATTGCTATTGTTTGTTTACATTTCATTGTGTTTGTGTATATATCATTGTGTTTCTTTATAATAATACGGACATCAGGACTGACAAGAACATTCATATTTCATTGTGTTTAAAAGTATATTATGTTTTTGTTAGTTTTTCACGGTTGTCACTTTGGAGAAATAAAAAGCCCTCAGTGAGATCAGTTGGGACGTTGTCATATTTCTGCCACGGATAAAGATGGTTTGGGAGCAGTTATAGGCCTAAACCAGGAAACAGTAATATTTTAACTTGTAACAAATTCAGAAAGGTGCTCTTAGAGATCAAGTATAAACCATAAAAAAGTAATTTATCTGGATCCATGTTCGATTGTCCACCTTCTCACCTGGATCCCGTGCTCACAACCCATGTACCCCTTAAGACATCACTAAAGAGCTTTGCCATGAATTATCCACACTGGACCTTGTCACAAAAGTATACAACATTAAAAGAGGCTCTGCACACTCAAATCGGTTCACAATAACTCATTTATTAATTCAATTCTTCAGGGTTCGACACTGAATAGCTTCCCTCCAGACATACATATGGCCTATGATGAGACTCTTCTCACACAGAAGAGTTTCCGGCCATTCTGTGGGGGAGGGGGATCGTCAGGGAGAACTCCAGGAATCCACAAAGAGCCGTATGCTGTCTGATAAGCTCCAAAGTACGGCATAGGTTGATGGGTCCCCCTCACATTCCTCTTGGGGTAATAGTAGTACGTCTGTGGAGAGGATAGATGAATACTATATTACTTTTTTTCTTGCCCCCAGTAATTGCATCTTTTGTCCCCAAAGGTCTTACTTTGCATTTTCAGCATTAGCAGTCGCCCCCGCCCCCCTCCCCTCTGCAGCCTACAATGTGAAATCATCATTTCCCCTTTTTATTTGGTTTCATTCAGACACTGGACTTTTACTGTGTATGAATTCATAAATAACAGACTAAATGAAACCCTGGGCTGCAGGCTCAATATGATAATGAAACGAAAACTGTTAATAAAGTATTCAATCAAACAAACCCAAACAATCAATGTTACACATTTGCTTTTGATTGATTGATTTAAATATTTATTAACAGTTTGCAGAATTACAGTACATTTCAAGCAGAAACTCGATACAAAGACTGTTAACTGTGAGTGGACGACCCAATAAAGCATTACACTTGTTTACAAGAGGGTCCACCATGTTCAAATCATCAAAACATTTAGACATACAAATAGACACTTCTATATAGCCAAAGAACAGAACAGGAATTCATCATAAAGGAGGTAAAAAAAGGGAAAAGAAACATATACAGTGAGGGGAGAAAGGGGTGGGTGGTGAGGGGGAGATTCAGATTTTACGGGGGCCAGTTTCGAATTTCAGCCGTCCTTAGGTGCCCTTTGAGAGCGGTTTTGAAGGAGTCAAGGGATTTGCATGTCTTAATGACTGTTGGTAGGGCGTTCCACATTTTGGTGGCATAGGAGCGAAAATAATTTAGTCCCTTGTTTGTACCAAATCTGGGTTGCACATGGTTATAGTTGCACTGACATGTTTTGTTCAAATAAACTCTCCTCACCGTGACATATGGAGCAGCATATCCTGGTGGTCGTGGATGCAACTGAAGTGCAGTTTGGAAGACTTCAATTAAAGCGTCCCCTAGAGCGAGATGAGCTGGAACGGGAGGCATACGGAAAATGGGGAACGGGAAATTAATAAGGCCAGCAGCTCTGTCGTCAACAATGACAACGATATCCCGGCCTGCCTGCATGATGATGTCTAGCTGTGCCTAAAAACAGAGGAACAATAATGGTCACCGTCAAACCACAATGATATGCCTGCAGAAACATATAGTAGGAGGAACAGTGGTGGAAAAAGTACTCAATTGTTTTACTTAAGTAAAAGTACCAATACTGCAAATTAGAACTACTTCGTTACAAGTAAAAGTACGAAATTGAAAATGTACTTAAAGTACTAAAAGTAAAAGTAGGCTACTCATTGTGCAGAATGTGTCATTTCACAAGTTCAAAATGTGTACAAAATCTACAAACTCACAGATTGGCTATTTTCAAATTGCCAAAATGTATAGGGTTGAAGTGGTTAATGTATATTTTCTAATTTTCTAATTTAAATCTCCAAAGTAACTAGTAACTAAAGTTTTCAAATAATTGTAGTGGAGTAAAAGTAAACATTTTGGCTCTGAGATGTAGTGGAGTAGAAGTAAAAGTACTTGAAATTGGAAGTAAAGTACAAATACCTCAAAATTGTAGCCTACTTATCTACAGTACTTAAGTAAAAGTACTGAGTTACTGAGTTACTGTGGTTAAAAACCAGCCTAACCGCACCGACGCTATCAACAATGCCACCCATGATGTGATAGACATTGTCCCGCTTATTACACGGTTTTAATACACAAATTAATACATTGACCCAAAAGTGTCAACAAAACGAAGTATTTCCTTGCTTATGCTTACTGAAAGTATAGTTGGCCTGCAGAGCAAACTGAGTGTTGATCAAGGAATTAGCTTTAGTGCGTTGATCAAATGGAATCAATTTCCGGGTACTTTTTTAACGTTTTTTATATTCGGTGATTTACCAATCAGAATCAAACATTCATCCAAGCCGTGTAATAGGAAAACAATAATTTCGTAATATAACGCCATTAATCTAACCAGTTCCCAAGAAAAGTACACAATTTCAAACGTAAGACTTATACCTGCGTGTTGTGTCCTGAATGTCTTGATGCAGTTTAAAATAGCCGCTTTCATAAAACTATATTATGCTGCTGCTGCGTCACTGCATGCTAGTTCCCCCTTCACGTCAATAGAGGGCGCCGTTTCCTTCGAAAGCTTTTGTTTGGGGGGACTGTGTTGCCATAAGAAATGTATGTTTTTAAGATCTTGCTGTCATGGAAGATTTCATTTACAATAATGTTGGATCATTTAATTATGAGTATCCTACAAGTGATGTGGGTCACATACAGTGTAATAAAAAAAAATCACACCTGTGTGAAGTGAGGGGCGCTCTTATCATGCTATGATTAGGTGATGTAATGATGATGCAAAACAAACGGTGTCAAAAGACTCAAAAGTCAAAACAATTATCTTTATCATTATTGTTAATGGGATTTAATGTTTGTGTTGGGGACAAGATGACGTAAATTTTCCCTTCATTGTCAATGGCGTTTTTATCATTGACCAAAGTTGTACTTCAATTCAGAAAAGCTGTAGTAAAAAGAAAAAGAAGAATAGCCCTATATTACACATGGCCTATTATCAAAATTGGATCCCCCTCCTTTGGACTCAAAGTAAAATTAACTGACCCCAGCTCCCTCTGACTAAAATTAGAAAGGCATCACCCTCCCCTATTTTCCTCCAGGCCCCCTTTTCCTAAATTTCAGTATCATGTCAGTATAATGTCAGTATCATGGTCAGTATCATGTCAGTATCATGGTCAGTATAATGTCAGTATCATGTCAGTATCATGTCGACATGATACTGATACTGATACTGATACATTATACTAATATCATGGTCAGGGCCATTTTCAGGAGGGCAAATTCGGTCTCTCTGCCACTCTTGAACACAGGAAGTGATGGCCTGGGTATCCCATATGCAGAGGCTATAAACAGATCCATGGAGTTGGGGGTTTGAACCTGTGAATAAGCAGATTGTGGCTGCTGGTATGATGTGGCTTGTAGCATTGGTGGTTGGCTACTACTGATAAAACTGGGCTGTACAGGGCCAGGCATGGGCGCAGTATAGGCTGGGGCATGGACAGTAAATGGAGGTGGAAGTACATGGTGAGTAGAGAGGGTGTTACACTGGAAGCTGCATGGTGACTGGAGGATGGCATTGTCTGGGCAGACATGAGAGGGATGGACAGCGATGCAGCTTGGGCATGAGCTACATGGGGAAAACTGGGAGCCTGAGTAGGGCCTAAGGGCTGCATAGTGGCTTGGGCAGGAGCTACATAGGGCACACTGGGAGCCTGAATTTATCCTCTGTCGCAAGACCGTGTCGCTTGGCCAACACAGAGCATAAATTAGGATGAAGATTTCTGAACCTGTCCCCTCCTCTGACACATCCAATACAAATGTTTATCATTCCATAATGAAAACTGCCAGATGAAAAAGCTTGGGATTGGGACTATATATATATATATATATATATATAAAAAAAAATCTATATGAAGGCGGATTCTGCCAATGCATTTCAATGAGAATGGAGCTGTTTGCTGCCATTTGTGGATTTCTGCAAAAACAACAAAAAACAAGAAATCATCACATAGTGATATTTGTCAGGTGCGGTCTCCGTTGTGTTCTTGTGTTCCCCCCACATATTAGTATTATTATATTATTATTTTAGTAACGTGTATGTTTGTGTGTCACAAACTCGCGTTGTTTGGGTTCGTTTGAGACGTTCTGTTCGTGTTTCGTTTGTGGCTTTGCTGCTCTCCGTCCGCACTTGCAGTTTAGCTCATATAACATTAGCATTAGCAGCTGTTGTGTTAGAGAGGCAGCCTTGACTTTTCATGCCGTTGTTTGCTGAGCCAATCAGGATGAGTCCCATAGGCTAGAGAGGCATGTCGTTGCTTAGAGACGAGGCAACCAATCAGGACTAGGCCCCGACTGTAGGAGCCAAAGTCGTCATTACATTTGACTAATTCATATGTCAGGTTTCACCTGACAAAAACACTCCATTCCTATTGAAATGCAATGGCACAATCTGCCCTCATAGGTAGAATAAAAGTGCGGTGTGACTATGGATGGAGCTCGTTAATAATAATGTTTATTGATAACGAGCACCTTATCGATCAGGCTTATCGAGCCAGGTTCTTATCGAGCCCACTATCGAGCATTTTCTATTATTTTGTGGAAAGACGAGAGACAATACATTCTGAACAGAACCAGTATATTTTACTATAGGGTCTTCAAATACAGTACTTTTCTAACAGAGGGAAGGCAATTGACCTTTTGACAATAAGATAATATTAAAGAAACTTAACTGGTTAATATGTGTACAGTCACGTTAAAAGCGTAATTTGGTTTCCCCGGGCAGCGCTGGTAGGCAGGTATCAATACACTTTTAGACCGACATGTTTGTAACAGCATGGGTGATTACATTTATTTATTGATCTCCTCTTGTTTTGTTTGTTTAAACATGATGTCATGGGCAGCTATGCTCGATAACAGGCTTGATAAGCCCAACGCTTATTGATAGCGGGTACTCGATAAGCTTGTTATCTGATTTCTTCGGGTATCGGTTATCGAGCTCCATCCCTAGGTGTGACCGTGCCCTAATGAACAAATACACATGTGGAGTCTTTAGAATCAGATGATAAGTGTCTGAAATTGGAAGAGGAAGTAAAAATGTATAAGGAAAGTCCTCCATACAACAGACAGACATCGATCTAAAGGTTACTTAGCAGTAAAGTAACAAAAGCCTCTTCGACATGTGAACTCTGTATACAGTACATGTCAGATACATGCAAATCTCCTGCTGTGTTGTCCTTACACTGGAACATTTATATATTCCTTGTTGTTGTTTTGTGTTTAGGTTTTACTGAAACCTTCCAGAGGATATCATAGATTTTCAACTCTGTCTGTCGTTATAATCACCGTTATAATATGGCCCAGTCTGGAATTGGTATATTGAGTGACCGAGTGAAATGACTGTAGTGTTGTAGATATGTAAAACACACCGGACACAGAGCTGCCTTGTAGTCTTTACTCGTTCGGTATATTGAATCAACTCAGTCACATTGCATGTAATCACCACCACTTAATCACATATGACCCACCTGTGTATAACATCCTGGTACCCTATGCAATACAAGTGGCTGGACACTACAATGACCTTGAGTGTTCATTTAACTCTGAGAGTTACGGGTCCACATTTTACACTCTCAGAGTTACAAACGGATAAATAGTCTCTCCCAGAATTACAAATGGTTGTAATAACAAAAGGGTTCTGGTGTGTAGTGTGATGGAGTATTAAATGTAATTCGAAGCTGTGATGTTTTTCCTCCGGGGTTGTGTTGGTTTGTGCCTGCCCCTCTACATGTCTGTGCACGCCACTGGCAAAATGGACACAGCTTCAAAATAAGTAAGATCTGTTCAACAGTTGGCTATTCGCTTAAACAGTCTAACTTATCATAATGACCTGTCTGTCATATTACTCACTGCTGTTGTAGAAGCCATCCTCACTGTTTAGTATGTCTATTTATTATTATTATCATCACAATTGTTGTAGTTATTATTTGGCATTATTGGGTATTGGTTTGATGGGTTATTATGTATTTGAAGCACTGTTTGGACACCAAGGGCACGCCTCCCCAGACCTAATTGATTGATTGATTGATTGATTGATTGAGAGAGAGCATGCACCTGGTGGACAAACCAGTTTTACCAGATAGACAGACAACACAGAAGAGACAAATGCTTGTAATGTACCATCACTGCACTTTAAAGGAAAGTAAATACAAACTACAATGACATTGAACCTGTGGACAATCTACTTCTTATATCTGCGTACATCCATAATCCCTAGGTGCATCAGTGGGTTTGTTGGCTATAAGGTTGAAATGTTTGGAACCAACAAAGAGCCACAACATAGTAAAACTGAGTCCTGTTGGATTTAGATGTATTGGTTCTTCAAGTAACAAGGAGGACTCGAACCAGGAATTGGAACAAACATAAGGGAATTAACTAACTGGACGCGCAGTTTTTTTATTTTCGTGTTTTTCCACTGCTTAACTTTTATTGGTGACTTGTTTGCTGGCCATTTGCTGCACTGCCGTCCATTATTGTCTCCACCAGGCCGAAGGCATGTGGGGAGAGTATGTTTTGCACTTTGTCCGTCCGTGTGTCCGTCCGTGTGTCCGTGTGTCCGTGAACAGCTAATCTCGGCCACCGTTAACCCGGTCGATGCCACATTTTGCACACACACTCCCTGGATGCCAACGATGAACCTCTGCCCCAAACTTTCCAGAACGGCCTGTTATAGCGCCACCAGGAGGCCGCTTTGTGCAAAACAAGTTTTTTCACAGTACACCTACAGATTTTGTCCAAACATCACGCAAATTAGTACACAGTCTCTCTAGAGCCATTCAACGAAACGGGTCTTTCAGATTTCTCAGACTCCATCCTGATTGGTTAAGATTGGCTTCCAAAGTTCACAGGAGTGCTCAGTTTCAAACAAAATGCTGCAAATCATGAACACATCGCGTGATTTCCGTGAAATTGTGCACGCACATTCCCACTAGGCCGAGGACGAAATGCCACATGAACAATTTCAACTCAGCCTCAAGGTGGCGCTATAACTGGCCGAAAAGTGTTTTTACCTCTAACTGCACGGATCTGTGGATAACCTGGTGGAGACCTGTGCCCAGAAGGGCACTTTTTCTAGTTATTCTTGTTTTTGTCACTGCCGGACTTTTACTAGTGACACCTGCTGTTTTGCACTGCCTTTATTTATTTGGGCATTTTCATTTACACTGCACTGCACTTTTACGTGTGGCAAAAAAGGGAATTACAATGTCTGACTCAGATGTCACGAGAGCAGTGGGCGAGGTTGCTCTACCACCTGCAGATGCAGAAGACTGGTGGGAAGACCCTCCAGAGCTCAGTCTCAGGAGATTGAAATTATTGTACAAAAGTGGATGGCACGAGAGATGGAGAGGGAGCACAGAGAAAGCATTTTGGTCACATATGACGTGGTGGAAGAAGATACACCCCCAGGAGAGGATGGCAGAGAGACATGGCAGGAAGGAGAGGACGGTGTCTCCGAGCCGAAGATCCCTCAGGCTCTGGAGGAGAACATTCTGCAGCTGAAATATTTCCAACAGGAACAGCTGACTGACCCTGCAGAAGAGGACGGAGAGGAGGACGGTGAGATGGCTGTGGAGACGGGCGGCTCCTCAGCTCTCGGTGTCACATCTGAAGCTGGAGATACATCAAGCCTTCTCCAGACCACTGAGAGCTTTAACTTTTCTTTTCTCCATCTTTCTTTCTGTTTGGCTTCTTTGAAATGTATTTTGTAATTGTGTCCATATACTGTGCACAATTAGGGGGGAGTGTAGAAGCCATCCTCACTGTTTAGTATGTCTATTTATTATTATTATCATCACAATTGTTGTAGTTATTATTTGGCATTATTGGGTATTGGTTTGATGGGTTATTATGTATTTGAAGCACTGTTTGGACACCAAGGGCACGCCTCCCCAGACCTGATTGATTGATTGATTGATTGATTGAGAGAGAGCATATGTAGGCCTGGGTGATTGGGGAGCGGCATGCACCTGGTGGACAAACCAGTTTTACCAGATAGACAGACAGACAACACAGAAGAGACAAATGCTTGTAATGTACCATCACTGCACTTTAAAGGAAAGTAAATACAAACTACAATGACATTGAACCTGTGGACAATCTACTTCTTATATCTGCGTACATCCATAATCCCTAGGTGCATCAGTGGGTTTGTTGGCTATAAGGTTGAAATGTTTGGAACCAACAAAGAGCCACAACAGCTGTATCACCCAGTCACTCTGTGACGTCACCGCCCACCACACTCAACAAACTGACCACATTCCCGGTGGGAGGTTGGGGTTCAATCCCCGGCCGGGTCATACCAAAGACTCTAAAAATGGGACTCAGTGCCTCCCTGCTTGACACTCAGCATCAAGGGTTGGATTGGGGGTAAGTCGGGTAAGTGCGACATACTAGCGTCATGTCCAGGGGGTGTACTTGTACATCAAGCTGCCTCATGCTACAGAAACAGGAGATAGGCCCCTGCCCTATTGGCTCGGCAAAGCTACTATAAACCTTTATGATTAAAATGTCATCCATAGGCTAGCAGATGAGACTTGAGTAATTAGCATAATGCAACCTTTCCTCATTTGCATAAATGATGTAGCCTCCCCCTGGCCAGCCGGGGCGCCTGATGGAGGGGACAGGAACTGGTTGGAATAACGTGTTCCTTCCACGCGCTACGTCCAACCAGGGAAACTCCCCCCTGTCAGGTGTAAAGGAGCAACTTGGACACTCAGGCATGAAGGAAGCATGAGATAGTCCGTTGCTCTCCCCATGTCCCCCATATATGGGGACTAGGTTGGTGGAGGGGTGTGTAGAGCCCAGGATCACAAAATCGTGGGATAAAAAATAAATAAATGATGTAATCATTAGGCCTTGTAACTGTCCCAGCAATGGGATTTTCTATTTCTATTTTTCTATTCTATTTTATATTCTATTTTATTACTTACCTTTCGGCAAATGTATATGTGAACATTATAGGTATGTTATTTGGGTACATATGGTAAATGCATGGTGATATAGTGCCATCTACTGTGCTCTGGTTTTGTGGTATGTCTGGTTCAAGGGCAGGTTGAATTAGGCTCACCTGCTCTGATTACCTCATTTCGTTCACCTGTTGGGTCTTGGGCATGTTAAGAGCAGAACAAACAGAGCAGAGCTGCAGAGAGGAGCTCTCATGTCAGAGTCTCCACAAAAGATAAGAAAGATAAGAAGAAAGAAAATGATAGAAACAACTTAACTGAACTCCTAATTAATCTGTGCAGAAGGCGCATACGGTACGTTCCCAATTGTTTGTCTGTTTCTGTAAAAGTTTAATTGCTATTGTTTGTTTACATTTCATTGTGTTTGTGTATATATCATTGTGTTTCTTTATAATAATACGGACATCAGGACTGACAAGAACATTCATATTTCATTGTGTTTAAAAGTATATTTTGTTTTTGTTAGTTTTTCACGGTTGTCACTTTGGAGAAATAAAAAGCCCTCAGTGAGATCAGTTGGGACGTTGTCATATTTCTGCCACGGATAAAGATGGTTTGGGAGCAGTTATAGGCCTAAACCAGGAAACAGTAATATTTTAACTTGTAACAAATTCAGAAAGGTGCTCTTAGAGATCAAGTATAAACCATAAAAAAGTAATTTATCTGGATCCATGTTCATGTATCGATTGTCCACCTTCTCACCTGGATCCCGTGCTCACAACCCATGTACCCCTTAAGACATCACTAAAGAGCTTTGCCATGAATTATCCACACTGGACCTTGTCACAAAAGTATACAACATTAAAAGAGGCTCTGCACACTCAAATCGGTTCACAATAACTCATTTATTAATTCAATTCTTCAGGGTTCGACACTGAATAGCTTCCCTCCAGACATACATATGGCCTATGATGAGACTCTTCTCACACAGAAGAGTTTCCGGTCATTCTGTGGGGTAGGGGGTTTGTCAGGGAGAACTCCAGGAATCCACAAAGAGTCGTATGCTGTCTGATAAGCTCCAAAGTACGGCATAGGTTGATGGGACTCGGCCCCCTCACATTCCTCTAGTAGTACGTCTGTGGAGAGGATAGATGAATACTATATTACTTTTTTTCTTGCCCCCAGTAATTGCATCTTTTGTCCCCTAAGGTCTTACTTTGCATTTTCAGCATTAGCCGTCGCCCCCGCCCCCCTCCCCTCTGCAGCCTACAATGTGAAATCATCATTGTTTATTTAACTCTGAAAAGTGTACTGTTGCATAGTTTCCAGCAACGTCTTTTCTCCCCTCACTGTAAGCTATATGTCCCCCCCCACCTTTTTATTTGGTTTCATTCAGACACTGGACTTTTACTGTGTATGAATTCATAAATAACAGACTAAATGAAACCCCGGGCTGCAGGCTCAATATGATAATGAAACGAAAACTGTTAATAAAGTATTCAATCAAACAAACCCAAACAATCAATGTTACACATTTGCTTTTGATTGATTGATTTAAATATTTATTAACAGTTTGCAGAATTACAGTACATTTCAAGCAGAAACTCGATACAAAGACTGTTAACTGTGAGTGGACGACCCAATAAAGCATTACACTTGTTTACAAGAGGGTCCACCATGTTCAAATCATCAAAACATTTAGACATACAAATAGACACTTCTATATAGCCAAAGAACAGAACAGGAATTCATCATAAAGAAGGTAAAAAAAGGGAAAATAAACATATACAGTGAGGGGAGAAAGGGGTGGGCGGTGAGGGGGAGATTCAGATTTTACGGGGGCCAGTTTCGAATTTCAGCCGTCCTTAGGTGCCCTTTGAGAGCGGTTTTGAAGGAGTCAAGGGATTTGCATGTCTTAATGACTGTTGGTAGGGCCTTCCACATTTTGGTGGCATAGGAGCGAAAATAATTTAGTCCCTTGTTTGTGCCAAATCTGGGTTGCACATGGTTATAGTTGCACTGACATGTTCAAATAAACTCTCCTCCCCGTGACATATGGAGCAGCATATCCTGGTGGTCGTGGATGCAACTGAAGTGCAATTTCGAAGACTTCAATTAAAGCGTCCCCTAGAGAGAGATGAGCTGGAACGGGAGGCATACGGAAAATGGGGAATGGGAAATTAGTCGGAAGGCCAGCAGCTCTGTCGTCAACAATGACATCGATACCCCGGCCTGCCTGCATGATGATGTCTAGCTGTGCCTAAAAACAGAGGAACAATAATGGTCACCGTCAAACCACAATGATATGCCTGCAGAAACATATAGTAGGAGGAACAGTGGTGGAAAAAGTACTCAATTGTTTTACTTAAGTAAAAGTACCAATACTGCAAATTAGAACTACTTCGTTACAAGTAAAAGTACGAAATTGAAAATGTACTAAAAGTAAAAGTAGGCTACTCATTGTGCAGAATGTGTCATTTCAAAATGTGTACAAAATCTACAAACTCACAGATCGGCTATTTTCAAATTGCCAAAATGTATAGGGTTGAAGTGGTTAATGTATGTTTTCTAATCAAAATTTAAATCTCCAAAGTAACTAGTAACTAAAGTTTTCAAATAATTGTAGTGGAGTAAAAGTAAAAGTACTGGAAATTGGAAATACTCAAGTAAAGTACAAATACCTCAAAATTGTAGCCTACTTATCTACAGTACTTAAGTAAAAGTACTGAGTTACTGAGTTACTGTGGTTAAAAACCAGCCTAACCGCACCGACGCTATCAACAATACCACCCATGCTGTGATAGACATTGTCCCGCTTATTACACGGTTTTAATACACAAATTAATACATTGACCCAAAAGTGTCAACAAAACGAAGTATTTCCTTGCTTATGCTTACTGAAAGTATAGTTGGCCTGCAGAGCAAACTGAGTGTTGATCAAGGAATTAGCTTTAGTGCGTTGATCAAATGGAATCAATTTCCGGGTACTTTTTTAACGTTTTTTATATTCGGTGATTTACCAATCAGAATCAAACATTCATCCAAGCCGTGTAATAGGAAAACAATAATTTCGTAATATAACGCCATTAATCTAACCAGTTCCCAAGAAAAGTACACAATTTCAAACGTAAGACATATACCTGCGTTTGTGACTTGTGTTGTTCATAAAACTATATATCAGGGGTCCTCAACTAGAAATGATGAAGGTCCACAAATAATTTTTTGAATAAGACCGAGGTCCGGTCCCATGCACGGCGTCCATCGGAGAGCGGGGCTCTATGCCCGTTTAGTATGGTCAAGCCAAGCTTATACAAATCAGATCGCCTTCCACCCAACCAATAATGGGGTGCAGAGTGCAGGCCCGGAGTGGAACTCCAAATCAGGCCGGGAGTTATACGCCCTGGCAGGCCACACTGCGCGCGCTTAGCGCGCGCCAGAATTTTGGGGGCCCTTGGGGGACATTTTGGGGGCCTTTGCAGCAATTTCACATGAGAAATGTACCATCTGATGTTATTTATATTATTAACTTAAAATTAACTGGTCCGGAAAGAGGTGGTCCGCGGTCCGGTCGCGGTCCCCTATTTTCCTCCAGGCCCCCTTTTCCTAAATTTCAGTATCATGTCAGTATAATGTCAGTATCATCATGGTCAGTATCATGTCAGTATCATGTCGACATGATACTGACCATGATACTGACATGATACTGACCATGATACTGACATGATACTGACATTATACTAATATCATGGTCAGTATCATGTCAGTATAATGTCAGTATCATGGTCAGTATCATGTCAGTATCATGTCAGTATCATGGTCAGTATCATAGTATCATGGTCAGTATAATGTCAGTATCATGTCAGTATCATGTCAGTATCATGGTCAGTATCATGGTCAGTATCATGTCAGTATAATGTCAGTATCATGGTCAGTATCATGGTCAGTATCTGGTCAGTATCTGGTCAGTATCATCATGGTCAGTATCATCATGGTCAGTATCATGTCAGTATAATGTCAGTATCATCATGGTCAGTAACATAAGGGAATTAACTAACTGGACGCGCAGCTCAAAGCCACAAAGACTCATCAATTAGGAGCCTGGTATGTAGTGGACACTGGGAACCGAATTTAAAAGCTGTATAGGAAAACAGCAATAACTATTGGAGTTATTTTATTTTCGTGTTTTTCCACTGCTTAACTTTTATTGGTGACTTGTTTGCTGGCCATTTGCTGCACTCCGTCCATTATTATTCTTGTTTTTGTCACTGCCGGACTTTTACTAGTGACACCTGCTGTTTTGCACTGCCTTTATTTATTTGGGCATTTTCATTTACACTGCACTGCACTTTTACGTGTGGCAAAAAAGGGAATTACAATGTCTGACTCAGATGTCACGAGAGCAGTGAGCGAGGTTGCTCTACCACCTGCAGATGCAGAAGACTGGTGGGAAGACCCTCCAGAGCTCAGTCGAAAGGAGATTGAAATTATTGTACAAAAGTGGATGGCACGAGAGATGGAGAGGGAGCACAGAGAAAGCATTTTGGTCACATATGACGTGGTGGAAGAAGATACACCCCCAGGAGAGGATGGCAGAGAGACATGGCAGGAAGGAGAGGACAGTGTCTCCGAGCCGAAGATCCCTCAGGCTCTGGAGGAGAACATTCTGCAGCTGAAATATTTCCAACAGGAACAGCTGACTGACCCTGCAGAAGAGGACGGAGAGGAGGACGGTGAGATGGCTGTGGAGACGGGCGGCTCCTCAGCTCTCGGTGTCACATCTGAAGCTGGAGATACATCAAGCCTTCTCCAGACCACTGAGAGCTTTAACTTTTCTTTTCTCCATCTTTCCCTTTCTTTCTTTTTTTTGCAGTTTCGACCAAAGAAGATTCAGTCAAGCCTAAATACAACACACATACCACATACCTTTGAATAATGTTTTTTGTGTTTGGCTTCTTTGAAATTTATTTTGTAATTGTGTCCATATACTGTGCACAATTAGGGGGGAGTGTAGAAGCCATCCTCACTGTTTAGTATGTCTATTTATTATTATTATCATCACAATTGTTGTAGTTATTATTTGGCATTATTGGGTATTGGTTTGATGGGTTATTATGTATTTGAAGCACTGTTTGGACACCAAGGGCACGCCTCCCCAGACCTAATTGATTGATTGAGAGAGAGCATATGTAGGCCTGGGTGATTGGGGAGCGGCATGCACCTGGTGGACAAACCAGTTTTACCAGATAGACAGACAGACAGACAGACAGACAACACAGAAGAGACAAATGCTTGTAATGTACCATCACTGCACTTTAAAGGAAAGTAAATACAAACTACAATGACATTGAACCTGTGGACAATCTACTTCTTATATCTGCGTACATCCATAATCCCTAGGTGCATCAGTGGGTTTGTTGGCTATAAGGTTGAAATGTTTGGAACCAACAAAGAGCCACAACAGCTGTATCACCCAGTCAGGTCCTTTTCACAGTGTAAATTATGAAAAGGTTAAATGCATTTAAGACAAGACTTTATTTTTTTAAACCAATGTGTGGTGAAATGACTACATGAGCAAATTTGATATATACCATGTAAATTAAGATATTGAGAGTTGATATTCTGTTGCTGGATTGTGTTACTGCACAGATGGCCAAATGTATTGCTTATTTATGTGAGCCTAAACCTTAGGAAATAATGTGCAGTGTTCACTCGTACAGTATCTTGCATATTAAGTTATGTTAATAGAAAAGGCTTTGTATCAATATTTTTATATATATATATTTTTCTCCAAGCACTATTATAGACATTGTATTGCTAGATGCTTCATGAAGTGTGATTAACTGTATTGATAGGAAACACATTGCATATTACTGAGGCAAAAGTAAACAACCCTAACCCACCACACTGTTCAATGCTCCATCAATCCATTCTCTGGGATGTTTGCACTCATCCCGAGACTATCATTTCATTTTCTTATAACCAGATGTTAATTGTAGTTAAACCTTGTGTGGAATGCAATTTGTGTTTGGTAGATTATCTCTGTTATAATAATGCTTCTTGACAATAACTTAATACAGTTGGAAACCCTGTTTATTTATTTGTCATGACGTCTATGGCCATCTTTTTTTGTGTCCATTATCAATTCATCCGTTCACCACTTTGGTCCCAAACAACCTACGTTGAAAATGACTGGTGACTGATGACCCAATGCCTTTCCTCAATTCCAGTGCCACTAGTCGGGCGGTTAAGCTCATATATGGAATATTGTGCATTTTATGATTAAAGCATAAAACTTTCTACAGTGTTTCTATATACCATGAAGTTTGTTTTCAGACGTGGAACTACTTCTGAACTGACCTGTGGAACTTGTCAGAGGCTGTACACATTTGGAGCTGTCAAACCATGTTGTAAATCGCCATAGGGCCCATGTTAACCCCAGAAATGTTGTTTCCTATAGTCCTTTATACCAGCTCAGTGGCCTTGTGGTTAGAGTGTCCGCCCTGAGACTGGGAGGTTGGGGTTCAATCCCCGGCCGGGTCATACCAAAGACTCTAAAAATGGGACCCAGTGCCTCCCTGCTTGACACTCAGCATCAAGGGTTGGATCGGGGGTAAGTCCCTGCGTCATACTAGCGTCATGTCCAGGGGGTGTACTTGTACATCAAGCTGCCTCATGCTACAGAAACAGGAGATAGGCTCCTGCCCTATTGGCTCGGCAAAGCTACTATAAACCTTTATGATTAAAATGTCATCCATAGGCTATCCTGATGGAGGGGACAGGAACTGGTTGGAATAACGTGTTCCTTCCACGCGCTACGTCCAACCAGGGAAACTCCCCCCTGTCAGGTGTAAAGGAGCAACTTGGACACTCAGGCATGAAGGAAGCATGAGATAGTCCGTTGCTCTCCCCATGTCCCCCATATATGGGGACTAGGTTGGTGGAGGGGTGTGTAGAGCCCAGGATCACAAAATCGTGGGATAAAAAATAAATAAATGATGTAATCATTAGGCCTTGTAACTGTCCCAGCAATGGGATTTTCTATTTCTCTATTCTATTTTATTACTTACCTTTCGGCAAATGTATATGTGAACATTATAGGTATGTTATTTGGGTACATATGGTAAATTCATGGTGATATACAGTAGTGCCATCTACTGTGCTCTGGTTTTGTGGTCTGTCTGGTTCAAGGGCAGGTTGAATTAGGCTCACCTGCTCTGATTACCTCATTTCGTTCACCTGTTGGGTCTTGGGCATGTTAAGAGCAGAACAAACAGAGCAGAGCTGCAGAGAGGAGCTCTCATGTCAGAGTCTCCACAAAAGATAAGAAAGATAAGAAGAAAGAAAATGATAGAAACAACTTAACTGAACTCCTAATTAATCTGCAGAAGGCGCATACAGTATGTTCCCAATTGTTTGTTTGTTTCTGTAAAAGTTTAATTGCTATTGTTTGTTTACATTTCATTGTGTTTGTGTATATATCATTGTGTTTCTTTATAATAATACGGACATCAGGACTGACAAGAACATTCATATTTCATTGTGTTTAAAAGTATATTATGTTTTTGTTAGTTTTTCACGGTTGTCACTTTGGAGAAATAAAAAGCCCTCAGTGAGATCAGTTGGGACGTTGTCATATTTCTGCCACGGATAAAGATGGTTTGGGAGCAGTTATAGGCCTAAACCAGGAAACAGTAATATTTTAACTTGTAACAAATTCAGAAAGGTGCTCTTAGAGATCAAGTATAAACCATAAAAAAGTAATTTATCTGGATCCATGTTCGATTGTCCACCTTCTCACCTGGATCCCGTGCTCACAACCCATGTACCCCTTAAGACATCACTAAAGAGCTTTGCCATGAATTATCCACACTGGACCTTGTCACAAAAGTATACAACATTAAAAGAGGCTCTGCACACTCAAATCGGTTCACAATAACTCATTTATTAATTCAATTCTTCAGGGTTCGACACTGAATAGCTTCCCTCCAGACATACATATGGCCTATGATGAGACTCTTCTCACACAGAAGAGTTTCCGGCCATTCTGTGGGGGAGGGGGATCGTCAGGGAGAACTCCAGGAATCCACAAAGAGTCGTATGCTGTCTGATAAGCTCCAAAGTACGGCATAGGTTGATGGGTCCCCCTCACATTCCTCTTGGGGTAATAGTAGTACGTCTGTGGAGAGGATAGATGAATACTATATTACTTTTTTTCTTGCCCCCAGTAATTGCATCTTTTGTCCCCAAAGGTCTTACTTTGCATTTTCAGCATTAGCAGTCGCCCCCGCCCCCCTCCCCTCTGCAGCCTACAATGTGAAATCATCATTTCCCCTTTTTATTTGGTTTCATTCAGACACTGGACTTTTACTGTGTATGAATTCATAAATAACAGACTAAATGAAACCCTGGGCTGCAGGCTCAATATGATAATGAAACGAAAACTGTTAATAAAGTATTCAATCAAACAAACCCAAACAATCAATGTTACACATTTGCTTTTGATTGATTGATTTAAATATTTATTAACAGTTTGCAGAATTACAGTACATTTCAAGCAGAAACTCGATACAAAGACTGTTAACTGTGAGTGGACGACCCAATAAAGCATTACACTTGTTTACAAGAGGGTCCACCATGTTCAAATCATCAAAACATTTAGACATACAAATAGACACTTCTATATAGCCAAAGAACAGAACAGGAATTCATCATAAAGGAGGTAAAAAAAGGGAAAAGAAACATATACAGTGAGGGGAGAAAGGGGTGGGTGGTGAGGGGGAGATTCAGATTTTACGGGGGCCAGTTTCGAATTTCAGCCGTCCTTAGGTGCCCTTTGAGAGCGGTTTTGAAGGAGTCAAGGGATTTGCATGTCTTAATGACTGTTGGTAGGGCGTTCCACATTTTGGTGGCATAGGAGCGAAAATAATTTAGTCCCTTGTTTGTACCAAATCTGGGTTGCACATGGTTATAGTTGCACTGTTTCGAAGACTTCAATTAAAGCGTCCCCTAGAGCGAGATGAGCTGGAACGGGAGGCATACGGAAAATGGGGAACGGGAAATTAATAAGGCCAGCAGCTCTGTCGTCAACAATGACATCGATACCCTGGCCTGCCTGCATGATGATGTCTAGCTGTGCCTAAAAACAGAGGAACAATAATGGTCACCGTCAAACCACAATGATATGCCTGCAGAAACATATAGTAGGAGGAACAGTGGTGGAAAAAGTACTCAATTGTTTTACTTAAGTAAAAGTACCAATACTGCAAATTAGAACTACTTCGTTACAAGTAAAAGTACGAAATTGAAAATGTACTTAAAGTACTAAAAGTAAAAGTAGGCTACTCATTGTGCAGAATGTGTCATTTCACAAGTTCAAAATACAAAATCTACAAACTCACAGATCGGCTATTTTCAAATTGCCAAAATGTATAGGGTTGAAGTGGTTAATGTATGTTTTCTAATCAAAATTTAAATCTCCAAAGTAACTAGTAATTAAAGATTTCAAATAATTGTAGTGGAGTAAAAGTAAACATTTTGGCTGTGAGATGTAGTGGAGTAGAAGTAAAAGTACTTGAAATTGGAAATACTCAAGTAAAGTACAAATACCTCAAATTGTAGCCTACTTATCTACAGTACTTAAGTAAAAGTACTGAGTTACTGAGTTACTGTGGTTAAAAACCAGCCTACCGCACCGACGCTATCAACAATACCACCCATGCGATCATAGGAGGCCTTAAGTATGTTTCACCAGTTTCAATTGAAACGGGCCTCCACCCTCAGGGGGGCCTCAACGAAATAATGATGTCATAGGTATATGGGGGCCTCATATTTGGTCTTGAAACGGGCCTCCAGATTCCTAAGGCCGCCCCTGAGAACACACAAACACACCAAGCTGGCCATAGGGGGAGCTAGCTCCCCTCAAAGAGCCAGAATGCAAAATTCTTGTCATTCAGCCTCACTTTGAGTTGCTCAGTGGACTGTCTCTCACACAGCGATATGGAGAAAAATATCACACCCGCGTGACGTGAGCGGCACTGTTATCACCATACATCACATTCCGTGCTCAGCCAGTCAGCTTGAGCACATTCCGCGCACGTACGCACACAAACACACACACACACACACACACACACACACACACAGCCTCAAAATACTTACATTAAGCAAGAACAAAAAAGCATGGGAATGCATCACATAAAAAGCATTTATCATGAAACATGCGTAAGCTAAGAACGTAACAGTGGAATATCTATATAATGAAACTATATTATAAACTATACATATATACTATACTATGCTATACGTGTGGAAGACCCATAGATCCATAGACCCCAAGGTAGCCGCAATGAAGTAATAAATATAGCAATAGAGTTCAAAGGGTGCAGATGAAGAACAGCTGCACTAATTGGCGTCGTTAAGGCGTGCATGGCAACAGTTTGTGTCTCGTGTGATGTCACACCAGAAGATATAAGACGATGCACAGTGTTGAAAGTGACAGTAGACGTGGAGAGAGAGAAGAGACAGACAGACAGACAGACAGACAGGGTGATGTTGTCTTGGACCGTTTCCAAAGCAGGAGGACCAAAGCGAGCCTATCAAGCTGCTGTAGCAGTGAGGAACAAACTGTATTCCTTTGGAGGCTACTCCAACAACATGGGACAGATGGATGTCCATGTCTTCGACACAGTGTCTTTATGCTGGAAGACGTTACCTCCAGTGGAACCTGGAAGAGGAGACGGTGACCTTGAGGTTCCATCCAAGCGCTGGGGCCACACAGCTGTGTTGGTGGAAGATACAGTCTACTTCTGGGGAGGGAGGCCTTACTGCGATGTGCTTTATGCATTTGATGTTGACTCCCACAGATGGTTTCAACCCAGGGTTTCTGGGACTGTTCCAGAGGAGAGGTGGTTCCACTCAGCCTGTGTGTTGGAGAAGGCCATGTTTATTTATGGAGGAACCACCACCAAGCTAAATGCATGGAGTAATGACATTGACAAGTTGGACACCAGCACAATGGTCTGGGCTTTAATTAACACCAGAGGAACTCCTGGTTCATTATCTTCCTCTGCTACCATCATTGGTACCAAGATGTTTGTATTTGTGGACCAAAAAAAACATGGGCTCTACAACAGCATCAGAGTGTTTGACACAGAGACAAACGCCTGGCTGGACACACCTTCTGCACAACTTCAACCAGAAGGACACTGGTGTCGTTCAGCATTTACCTACAATGGAGAGATGTACATATTTGGTGGCTGCAAAGGTAACCAGACATTCAATGTGTGGAAATTCAGTCCAGAGACCTTCTCCTGGAAGAAGGTTGAGCCCAAGTGGAAAGGACCATGTCCAATGCATGGTATGTGCTGTTGCATTGTGGGAGATCGTATCATCTTCTTTGGAGGATCCAAAGGAGATTTCACTCTCTCTAATGAGCTGTTCATCTTAGACTTGAGTCCATGTCTTAAGACGTTATGTAAGCTAGAAGTTATTCAGTACGCTCTGGACCAATCAGAACTCCCACACGACATCAGGTGGGAACTGGCAGCCATGGCAACCAACGACAACAACAACCGAGACCACATTCCAGACAGCAGAAAGTGATGGATCAACATCTCATCCCACCTGATGGTGAGCCACCTCTCAGCATCACTTACTGAGATTCAAACCTCAGGAGACTCCTTCTCTCCAGACAGGCCCTCTAACCATTCAGCTAGGCAACAAACTATAACAATTGTTCCGTCCAACACAATGCGGTGAAACACAAACCTGTGTCTGTATGTTCCTTGTTCCAAACTGAACACGGTGGAACTCTCTTTATTGTATATTTATTTCTATGATCTTTTTTTATTTAAAGGACCAAGCAGACTTGGTCCTTTATTGTTATTGTTAGTTTTTTTCCCTCTCCTTCTGCCAAAAACATTGCAGTTTAGGCTGAACCGTGCAGTTGGTTTTCGCGAAACTTAAAAAATAAAAAATAAAAGATTATATCGGCCTACAGAAAAAACAAAAATCTTAAAGACTATCTGGTACACAGCAAGCTAAAAGGAATCAACACACCAGCAGGCCAGAGACCAGAATACTTCAAACCCAAACAAATTAAAAATAGAACTACACAACGCATGTTGGAGATTAAACAGATAACAGCCAGCACCAGCAACTGTGTTTATTTAATCACATGTGAAAAATGTGGCTTACAATATGTCGGAGAAACGAGTAAAACAATAGCTACAAGGCTGAGACAACACAAATACAATATTAACAATGCAAAAAAGACAACCACAAGGATTGTTCAACATTACATGGCACATGGCATTGAAGCTCTAAAAGTATCTGGACTTCAACACAATCCCAGTACAGAAGGCCAAAGACGTTTTAATGAAAAACAATGGATCAAGAACCTCAACACGGATTTTCCTGGAGGTTTAAACATGCCAAAATATTAGACAAGTTGTTTTGATTTTGTACCTAAACTCCACAGCCATATACATGCTAAACACAGCCAACAATCAATGGAAATCAGACTTTGACTAGAAAAAGTGCCCTTCCGGGCACAGGTCTCCACCAGGTTATCCACAGATCCGTGCAGTTAGAGGTAAAAACACTTTTCGGCCAGTTATAGCGCCACCTTGAGGCTGAGTTGAAATTGTTCATGTGGCATTTCGTCCTCGGCCTAGTGGGAATGTGGGTGCACAATTTCACGGAAATCACGCGATGTGTTCATGATTTGCAGCATTTTGTTTGAAACTGAGCACTCCTGTGAACTTTGGAAGCCAATCTTAACCAATCAGGATGGAGTCTGAGAAATCTGAAAGACCCGTTTCGTTGAATGGCTCTAGAGAGACTGTGTACCAATTTGCGTGATGTTTGGACAAAATCTGTAGGTGTACTGTGCAAAAACTTGTTTTGCACAAAGCGGCCTCCTGGTGGCGCTATAACAGGCCGTTCTGGAAAGTTTGGGGCAGAGGTTCATGGTTGGCATCCAGGGAGTGTGTGTGCAAAATATGGCATGGAAAAACTTGTTTTGCACAAAGCGGCCTCCTGGTGGCGCTATAACAGGCCGTTCTGGAAAGTTTGGGGCAGAGGTTCATGGTTGGCATCCAGGGAGTGTGTGTGCAAAATATGGCATCGACCGGGTTAACGGTGGCCGAGATTAGCTGTTCACGGACACACGGACACACGGACACACGGACACACGGACACACGGACGGACGGAGTGCAAAACATACTCTCCCCACATGCCTTCGGCCTGGTGGAGACAAATATAGGGAACAAATTAGCACATTCCACACCAAGCCAACCTGGCCGACCTTGAAATACAGTATAAATGTTAATTAGAAGAGCCTGGGCTTTTTTATTTTTTTAAATGGAAACAGTAAAAACTCAAATAACAAAAAGAATATCTAGTTTTAAAGAATAGACACTCTCTCTCTCTCTCTCTCTCTCTCTCTCTCTCGCTCCCTCACTGCCTTGCTCTCTCCCACAATGTTAATATTAAGTTAGTAAAGTTACACCTATTTTATGTAAATAACATGGTAAAATGTGCAGCATTGGGAGGTAATTGTGAAGGAACGACAGGATGAGGAAAGGTGTTGTTGCTAATTGTCGAGAGTAATGGCTGCGTGTGATATTGAACAGTCAAACTATTCGTATCAATATACGGCTGTATCAACAAAATAATTATGTCATAGGTATATGGGGGCCTCATATTTGGTCTTGAAACGGGCCTCCAGATTCCTAAGGCCGCCACTGCATGTGATAGACATTGTCCCGCTTATTACACGGTTTTAATACACAAATTAATTGACCCAAAAGTGTCAACAAAACAAAGTATTTCCTTGCTTATGCTTACTGAAAGTATAGTTGGCCTGCAGAGCAAACTGAGTGTTGATCAAGGAATTAGCTTTAGTGCGTTGATCAAATGGAATCAATTTCCGGGTACTTTTTTAACGTTTTTTATATTCTGTGATTTACCAATCAGAATCAAACATTCATCCAAGCCGTGTAATAGGAAAACAATAATTTCGTAATATAACGCCATTAATCTAACCAGTTCCCAAGAAAAGTACACAATTTCAAACGTAAGACATATACCTGCGTTTGTGACTTGTGTTGTGTCCTGAATATCTTGATAGCCGCTTTAACACTGACACGAAACAAGACAGGAACGCCCAAAAACGTCACATCGGTTTTTTTAACAAGACAGGTACGCCCAAAAACATCACATCCGGTTTTTTACCCTGGGCAGAATTTTCTATGGCTGCCAATGCAACTTTTTCCAATCCTTAATCACATACGGACAAACATCTATGCCGATAATATCTAACTTGCGGAGGTAACGTGCCTTGTCCACGGGCAACAGATCTTTCAACGTATGGCATTGCAAATACGTTTGATAATCGCTACTCTGCGCAATATTGTTTTGGAAATGCCGCAAATTGCATTGCAGTGAAGGAGAGCAAATCACAACTTACCCTGGGGGGTGGGCGGTGGGCGGAGCCGCGGAGTCGCAGCTGACGCCCCTCCCTCCACTCTGATGACCAAAAGACTCAAAAGTCAAAACAATTATCTTTATCATTATTGTTAATGGGATTTAATGTTTGTGTTAGGGACAAGATGACGTAAATTTTCCCTTCATTGTCAATGGCGTTTTTATCATTGACCAAAGTTGTACTTCAATTCAGAAAAGCTGTAGTAAAAATTTTAAATAAAGTCCTATATTACACATGGCCTATTATCAAAATTGGATCCCCCTCCTTTGGACTCAAAGTAAAATTAACTGACCCCAGCTCCCTCTGACTAAAATTAGAAAGGCATCACCCTCCCCTATTTTCCTCCAGGCCCCCTTTTCAGTATCATGTCAGTATCATGTCAACATGATACTGACATTATACTGACCATGATACTGACATGATACTGACCATGATACTGACATTATACTGACCATGATACTGACATGATACTGACATTATACTGACATGATACTGACATTATACTAATATCATGGTCAGTATCATGTCAGTAATGTCAGTATCATGGTCAGTATCATGTCAGTATCATGGTCAGTATCATGTCAGTATCATAGTAGTATCATGGTCAATATCATGGTCAGTATCATGTCAGTAGCATGACAGTATCATGTCAGTATCATGTCAGTATCATGGTCAGTATCATGTCAGTATCATGTCAGTATCATGGTCAGTATCATGTCAGTATCATGTCAGTATCATAGTATCATGTCAGTATCATGGTCAGTATCATGTCAGTATCATGTCAGTATCATGGTCAGTATCATGTCAGTATCATGTCAGTATCATCATGGTCAGTATCATGTCAGTATCATGTCAGTATCATGTCAGTATCATGTCAGTATCATATCAGTATCATGTCAGTATAATGTCAGTATCATGTCAGTATAATCTCACTTTCTGCATACATTTCCACATAACTAACTCATCTTACTTGATAAACTGATAGTATGTCAGTATCATGTCAGTATCATGTCAGTATCATGTCAGTATCATGTCAGTATCATGACAGTATCATGTCAGTATAATGTCAGTATCATGGTCAGTATCATGTCAGTATAATGTCAGTATCATGGTCAGTATCATGTCAGTATAATGTCAGTATCATGGTCAGTATCATGTCAGTATCATGGTCAGTATCATGGTCAGTATCATGTCAGTATCATGTCAGTATAATGACAGTATCATGTCAGTAATGTCAGTATCCTGTGCCTTATTCAATTGAAAGTGGTTCATAGGATTCATTACACTAAAGCTAAGCTTAGCAGACTATTCCCAGAAACAAACGACTCATGTAACAGGTGCCTTCAATCCCCTGCAAACCACACACACACTTTTTATTCCTGTTCAAAGCTCGCCTCTTTTTGGAAATCCTTTTTTGATACACTCAGTCTGGTCCTGGGATTCTCTGTATTGCCCTGTCCTTTTATAGCTATCTTTGGTGTGTCCCCTGTAGGAGGCAGATTTAATAGATTCCAGGCCGATGTGGTTGCTTTTTCCTCCCTTATAGCCAGGCGTCATATATTGCTCCACTGGAAGAGCCCTAATTCTCCTGATGTGTCATCATGGCTAAAAGATTTGTCATCATTTCCCCATTTGGAAAAAGTCAAATACACAGTTAGAGGTTCATTGAATAACTTCTACAGAACCTGGGACCCATTCCTCACACATTAATTCCCTAACCACAATATAAGTAGGAACTAATTCCAATATTCCCCCTCCACTGTGAGTATATACCTGGCCTGCATTTCCTGGGTCCCATATATGTTTGAAATATCCATTTTTCTGGGTCCACACTTAGTGCATACATTTCCACATACAGTAACTAACTAATCTTACTTGATAAACTGATCATTTGGTCCTTCAAACTCTTTGGGCTGTATTTTGCATGTCTTAAGTACCAGGTCTTATTACTTAACTTAAGACCTGGAGGAAAGTCCATGCACTCCAGTGAATAGCATTTATCCATTTAGATAACTTTATTATTATTTAATATTATAATGATTTAATTACTTATTTTTACACAGAAACATAATGTGTGTCTTATAGCATCATATAGCTATAGCATATAGCTTTCAATACTCTAGAGGGTACTCTTATTTTGAAGAGATCGTCCACCGGAAGTCTTAAATCTGTTCATTAGATCTGCTCACTACACGCTTCCAACGTAGACGGATCCTACTAAGCTTAGTAAGCTAATATTTGGCAGCTGGCCGGGACACAGCATACATACTAGGCAACACGGAAAAATAAACAGACGTACGTGTGCGGCGCATGCATGGTGTGCGACGGGCTGCCTTCTGGATGTACACTACTAGAATATAGACGCAACGTTATTTTTGTAGTTTATACAAGCAGATATTCAAGCGTGACAAGTTGACAACAATAATGGACATAAAAGAAGAAACGGTAGAGGTCCATATCAGGGAGCCTCGGATATCAGGAAGACAAGAATCCAGCCACGACGCGTTGTACGCTGTCTCCGCGACTTCGCCCTCATGTACCACCAGGTCCAAACAGAATTCTTTGCTTTCCAAAAGTAAAACAAAGAATAACACACGAAAAGAAAGTGGCGAAGAAAGGTAACTTGCGTCAGAGACCCCCCCCCCCCCTTCCAGATACCTTCTATTTTGCTTATTTTGAATGGTGGTCCCGTCCTAGCCGCAATTTGCAACTCTAGATTTTTTTATAATGGGATAAATCTAGTTGCAATACCCTCCATTGACTTGCTTGTATTAAACGACGTTAAACTCACCAACATTGCAGCTGAGCTGTAGGCCAAGCTTGAATTATCTTCATTCAATCTGCCAAGCGTTTGTTTCATAAAAAACCACCATAGACATGTTGTTATGAGTTACTTTCTGTCAAGAAATTCATGCAGGTGATTCTTTTTCTAAGTGTTGGAGTTTGGAAGCACTCGTTTTTCTTAACGGGTCGCGCTGCTGCCTCCTGCATTATGTCCATATTCGAAACCGGTGGTACGCTGGACCGTTCAGTGACTTACGACGAGTGCTTCCAAACTCCAACACTTAGAAAAAGATTCACCTGCAGATAATTTATTGACAGAAAGTAGCTTATAACATGTCTACGGTGGATTTTTATGAAACAAAAACTCGGCAGATTGAAAGAAGATATTTCAAGCTTGGCCTAGAGTAGCTCTGGTCCATAGCTCTAATGCGTTAGAGCTAGATTCATCCCATTATAAAAAAAAAATCTAGAGTTGCAAATTGCGGCTATAGTCCCTCCATCCAGATTATTCCCTCTGTTTAAATTTAGGAAAGTGGCCCCCGTCCATGTTCCCTTGAATCCTTCCCTGGTTAAATTTATGTATTCCCTGCAGTGCAGTGAGTGCACAGATGTGTTCTTTGATCTGGTTATATTTAGGCATTAGAGTCAGGGCAGCCAGGCTTAGACGCTTTACTTAGTTAAGTGGTTGGTTAAGCAATGGTTGAACCAACCTGAACCAACCATTGCTTATAGGACCACTTCGCCACTTTTCAACCTATCTTCATATAATAGGTCCTCACTAATAATCAGGAACTCAGTCTGTGTCTCTTGGGAGGGCTGTGGGCAGTTCAGAAACCCGTCCAGCAGTGACATCATCGATGGGGAATACAAGCTAATAGAAACTTTCTAGTCCTGAAAAGTTGCAACTTAATTTAAGTTACAAAGTGCTTGTACAATCAAAACAATGTAAAACATAAAAATACAACAATAATGTAATAACAAAATAATAATAATGATAGAAAAAACAAATAAGCAACAATACCGGAAATGACTTAAGGAGGTGAAAAGGCCAACCTGTATAGATGTGTTTTTAAGAGAGATTTAAAACTCGTTAAGGAACCGGTTAGCCTCAGTTCCTCTGGTAGGCTGTTCCAGAGCCTAGGGGCCCTAACAACCAAAGCTCGATCACCTTTGGTCACCAATTTAGCCTTGTGACTCTCCTTTAGTAGACCCAGACCAGATGATCTAAGCCAAGGTACGTGAAGGTACATAGTATTCAACCATTGTACATAAATAGGTGGGAGCAAGACCATTAAGTCAGAGCTTTAAAAGTAAATAATAAAATCTTAAAATTGATCATGAAAGAGACTGGCAACCAGTGGAGTTCAGCCAACACAGCTGTTATGTGGTCAAATCTCCTGGTACCAGTAATAAGCCTAGCCGCCGCATTCTGGACCAATTGCAGGCGATGTATGAAGTTTTGGTTGAGCACAGAGCATTACAGTAATCTAAACAAGAGTATACCGAATGCGAAAATGGAAGCCACGATAATATAAATCTAAACATTTTTGTAAAAAAAATCTTGTTTTAAAAAAATCTGCCTAATGATGATGTCACTGGTGGACGGGTTTCTAAACTGCCCACAACCCTCCTATGAGACACAGACTGAGTAGGAAAAAAATCGTGTAATTTTATCATGATTATTAATGAGGACCAGGGGACCTATTATATGAAGATAAGTTAATTGGTGAAGTGGTCCTTTAACCAACAAATTTACCAAGCCTATTAACTTAATGGGTTTGGCGTAGTTGTAGCTAGAGCCCAACAGATATATATGACAGTTTTATGCCATTATTTGACTTTTTTGATGACGGTAGGCAATTATGCATCCCATATGTCCCAATGTTTTGCAACTTTCATCTGGTGTCCCTCCCTATAGGCTATTAGGCCTATATATAAGTATATAAGAATATACGTATTATGATACCAGAGCCATAGAGTAAGACAGAGTTACGACAACTCTGTTTACTTCATGTGGCCAGTCCAATGGTGGCTCTTTCCCCCCTTTTCCCCTCACTGTATATGTTTCTTTTCCCTTTTTGCTTCCTTTATGATGAACATGGTGGACCCTCTTGTAAACAAATGTAATGCTTAATTGGGTCGTCCACTCACAGTTAACAGTCTTTGTATTGAGTTTGTGCTTGAAATGTACTGTAATTCTGCAAACTGTTAATAAATATTTCAATCAATCAATCAATCTTCTACATAGACTTCTATTGGCGAATAGTGACACCGGAAGTTTACAGAATGCATTGGAGTCTATGGGCTTGCGCAAGTACACTAACCAGTGACCACGTGACCGGGCCGTTTTCTGCCCCCTCAATGTCGCAACTCTGTCTATACTCTATGGCTCTGGATGAGACTAGATATTGTCTCGAATTTGGGATATTGTGATAACATATGGCTCACAACACATTGTTGTTGTGGTTTTGTCTATTTACATTTGTCTCCATTTTCCAGAACTGAGACATTACGGGAGACCAGACGTGCATTCTGCTGTTCCTTTAATGGCTGCAAAGCTATGTACACCAGAAGAACCCACCTAAACATACACTTGAGGAGACATTCAGGTCTGTACCGTCAGTAGCTTTGAATTTGTGTACAGTGACTATGCTACTGTATGTGTTGGTGACGGGTATAGAGTCAAGACAGCTCGATGAGTTGCTATGGCTTCTATGGTCACCTGGTGTTGGGTGGTACGTCAGACGGGTAGTAAAGTCAGCTGTTCACCGATGGCGTTTCATGAATGGAAGGAGAGAGGGTGAACGACGGGGAAGTCCAACTTTGCTGACCGCTTTACAAACGCTAAGACAACACCATGCTGCTATCTGTATACTATTTGCACTACGCACTTTGTTATGATGTTGCTAAATCAATTGTTTTAATGTACCTTAAATGAACGAAACCCAGAGTACACTGGAGAAGTGAGTTCTTGGCATGCAGTACATTTCCCCCGTTTTTAGCCTCTCGGTGGCTTAATAAGTTTCTCGCCATACATTTGTCAGCAAAGAGTGACACAAACGAATGTATTGGAGCCACGGAAGGACCGGACAAGTCACGCTTTGGATGCGGAGCAAGCGAGCAATGCACGTCATGCAAACAATGGAATGATCTCACACGCACGGACGCACACACACACACACACACACACACACACACACATCAAGGAGCGCGTCAAATGACCAGCAGTAACGTATATACAGCACAACACAACCCGTTTCGTTCAGTGCTGTTTGGAAATCGGAACAGTCTGAGCTGGTTCTGTGAACTTCTGCCGCTGAGTGGTAACTGTCATTGTGTTAAATACGCTGTGGATGTCACACAAGACTGAACAATACAAATTCATTTAGGGCTGTTATCAAAGCAAACTTCCATATTAAACACCTCAACAGTGCCACAGGCTGATCACGTCCTCCATGCCACGCCCCATTGATGAAAAAAAAATCAAAAGTAGCCCAGACCAAGTATTAACTGCATACATTAATATACTTTTCTAATGGTTGACATTTCTCGTTTAAAAAAATATCATTTTTAGTGGTCTCGTAAAACATTCTAATTCATTGAGATAAGAGTTTTTTTCATGAGATGTACGCCATAATCATCAAGATTAAAACAAAAAGTTTTAAATACTTTCACTTTTAGAATTATATTACGGAAGAAAATGAACTTTTACAACATTTTCTAATTCATTGAGATGGACCTGTAGATTATTATACATTCTAGTCAAGACCACATAGTTATAATGCTTCTCGTTGCCCGCATTCCTCATAGAATGGAGTAATAATTTCACTTTATTTTCTATATTACAGATAATGTCATGTCATTTTCTTGTTGAATACACTAGTATGGTTGTGTGATTGCCACTTGCCAGTGCACAGTAATGCACATAATAACCTCAAACTCAAATGTATTGATGTTTACTTGAATCATATACTGTACATGTACTCATGCAATGAAATAAACCAAGCACTGATAGAATTGTAATTGTTAGGAAGGAATTAAGTCACTGGAGCATCTTGGACAGTTAAAGACTTTTTAATAGCAGGGTGCAAGTAACATGGAGAGTGACAATGTTTTGATGTCAATACATTGTCAAGTAATGATACTTTTGTATTGTGTTCTCAGATCATAATAGCCAGAGGTATTCATAGTGCTGGGGATCTCATGTTGTGAACCCAGGAAGCTTCTTCAGTAGCTCAGGACCAAAAACTCCTTTGACCTAAAATATACACAACAGATAGTAGGTGAACAAAATACATACTTTTTAAACACTAGTGGCAAAATCCCATTTTTCTTACTTACTTTTACTTGCACATCTTGACTTTGCGACAGATGGTCCTCACATCATCACCTTCAACAATGTCCTTTACCATCTCTACGAAGTACTTGCTGACATATTCCTTGCATGTCTTTTTTCCAAAAGGGATTTAGTCACAGATGGAATGGAGCTTTGCTTCCAGCTTCTGTAATGGAAATGGTTCAAAAGTCCAGATAAATAGATGCATTTTATTATTAAAGACGTCTCTACAACAGTGGTTCTCCAAGGGGTCCAGGAACCCTCAGGGTTCCCAGAGGGTGTTCCTGTAATTCTGAGAGTGTACACATGGAACCAATTGGACCCGGGTCAATGTGGTTCCATTTGTTTCTTGGAGATATGGGTGGTCCTTGAAATTAAAAGGTCTTCTGCAACAAGAACCATGGTGATGGACAACGATCAAACTCTAGATGTTCATCCATCATGCAGTATCTTGAACAGCAGATATAACATAATTGAAGTTGTCATGGTGTTTACTGAATCTTACCGCTACATCGCTGGGATCTTTGACAGAGTCTTTCACTGACTTCAGAATCCACTTGCAGACGTTGCATTTGATTATTTTACCTATAATCATTTGATCACCCGGCTGGAAATGAAAGTATAGATACAGTAGTAGTAATGTTTAGTTATAATATGTCTCCATGAATCAATATTCATTTTTCATATGGGTCATTATGTGTTGTTTTTAATATAATTTAATTTACCAGGGTCTCATCTTCTGAAGTTTTCTCTTCCTCAAGGTCATCATGGCTAATCGTCATGGCTGCAGAAAACAAAAAAAGGACAGCTGTAAAATGTAGACCCACAGAGCCTGCAACATCTTACAATATAGTGGGACTTGGTCTGCCTATTGTAAGATGATGTGGGATATAATATGTAACGTGCAAAATTAAATTATACATTTATAAGACACTGTAGACTGCAACACCTTTGTGAACAGAGAGGGGGTGGTCTCATCACTTCTAACCTCAAACCACACATGACTGATCAACACTCCACCCTTCTTGAGATTCTATTTCCCTTTTCTGTGGAATCTCTTAGACTTACCAGTAATTCTGACAACATTGACACACTTCCACGGAACAAGTGCACAGACGGATTAGTTCACTGTTCCGTGGCTACATTACTAAATGCATGGTCAGGGACCACACGCAATGCCTTCACGGACCACCTGTTGAAAACCCCTGCTTTAACACACTGTTGCTATGCACCAAGTGGCTGTAAAGTCAAGCCCTACAGTAATTTCAATATGAGTATTTATTGATTGGCCAGACTAGCAATATAATACAACATAACTTCTAAAGCTGCTTCTATAAAATGAAGCATGGATTGACACACATTCGGTAAAGGTAACTTTGGGAAAACATATTGGCATGGCGCTGTGCCATGCTTGAAATAAATCATGCCATGCTTAGCTGCAAAAAGAAAAAGGGGGGCTAGTAAATCATGGTGTGTGTGATATGAAATGTCCAGTACCTCCCCAGTGCCACCCCAGTGTCTGCAGAGTGCCTCCCCAGTGTCCCCCCAGTGTCTCCCCAGTGCCTCCCCATGCATTGCCTACCCAGTGTCCCCCCCAGTGCCTCCCCAGTATCTCCAATAGCAATACAAGAGCAATAATACAAATTAATCTTAATTTATTAATCAATCAACATCTTCGGCCACACGCCAGAAGGTCCCCCCCCCCGTGCCCAGCACCATGCCAAAGCTTTTTCCTGCAGGAAGCACTGATGTGGTGTGCGCTGCGCACGCCATGTTTTTTATTTATTATTTGATTCATTTTTATTTTACACCAACTTTTATCGCCGTCTAGGACAGGGGTAAATCGATGCAAATGTGGGGGGTTCGCCACATTGTTTGAAAATTGGTCTGAAATCTTTCAGTCTTGGGATTTTTTTGGCTTTAACCCCTGGGATGTGAGAGCGGCCCGCCGGGCTAAAGCTTGCCTATTGTGCGTGTCAAACAATTAACGTGCACTGTTGTTTGCGATCGCTGTGGCTGTTCTATGTGTCTGGCTTGCATTGGATTCTCATTGTGTCATTTGCTTGTGCATTCAAAATGAGTGGAACAAAAGTTGATTAAAACGTTGGGAAACAGGAAAAAATAAATCTCACTGAAAAGGCTCTTGCAAATAAAATCTAATCAATTCAAAAGGAAAGTGGATGAAATAAAGGCACTGGCAACCTCTATCAAAGAGCTCATGAAAAATGACAATTAAGTCTGAGGATGGGAAAGCCTTACACGCATTCAGCCTATTCTTGCAAGGATGTTGCAATGCCATGAAAAATGTGTACAACCTCTGTGACTTGAATACATCTGCAAACATGTCTCTGTAAGCGCCTTGGATAAAGGCGCTATATAAATGCACCATTTACCATTTTGCTGATATTGTAACTTTTATTCAGCGGCAAGCGAGAATCGCTACAGACCCGGAGATATACAAGATGCTCCAATGATGGATCTTTCAAGGAAAGTGGCAGCTAAACCTACGCCTCGTTTCCAGGCTAGAGGGAGCAGTTTTGCCACAACATTGTCTACTGTTATTTGGAACACGAAGCCAAAGATGGATCCGAGAAGACTTTTCTGTAGGAAGAGTGGACACATGCACTGGAGTCGTGTACTCTATTGGAGGGGAGAGCTCACAGTGAGAAGAATGGAGTTTGCTTCAGATGCTTGTGCACTGGGCACATTAACAGAATGTGTACCGAATGTTTGTCTTACAAGACATGTGGCTCACGGCACCCAACCTTACTTCACATCCACTCTGAGATTGGAGATACACTATGTATAAATTGTATACAGCAGGGGTTTTCAACTGATTGTGAACCAGGGACCACCACCCTGACTTATATCAACCTGGGGACCACTATTGTGTTGGGTGGGGATATGGGCTAAGATGAGTGCTTTTGTAAGTTAACACTTGCTATGCATCCCATGTGTATACATCCCACTGTTTCTCAAACGTTGACTACTACTGGTAAAATGTCCTAATAATAATGACTCAACCAGACAATCCGGTGCACTTCCCCCTTCTTGAGATTCTAACTCCCTTTTTCTGTTGAATTTCTTGAACTCCAACTTGTCAGTAAATGACTACATGGATGGACTCATCACAGGTCACCAGGTCATTCAGTTCACGGTTTCTCAACTAGTGGAAAGAACATTTAAAACAAATCAACAAATCCTACATTACTAAATGCATGGTCAGGGACCACATGCAATACCTCCACGGACCACCAGTGGTCCACGGACCACCTGTTGAAAACCCATGGTATACAGCTACATACTGTATGATTAATCTGCATTTTAGGCATTTAGCAGACATATGAGCATTTGTGCCTGTCGTAGACATGCGCAGAGCAAGTTCAGTCAGGGAACCTCAGTGCAGTCGCTGCCGGCTGTTAATTGGGCCGCCTCAGCATCACGCGCTCATCCACATGATTCACTCAGCCAATCACACACTCACTCCATCTTCATACCGGATACTTTAACCGGAGGTTTGCATTCCTCTTCCTGCTTGCTTGCTTGCTGCTGCTACTGTATACCTGCGCGCTGCTGTATACAACCTGCTATTCACCCACCCCCAGCTACCCAGCTACCACCTGTCGTTTTGGATCTACTGTTTAGGTACGGGGGATTCGGAGTCCCTATGGTCGGGACTGATGCTCTTGATCTGAGTACCTAAAAAGCAGATCCAACACATCGCCAAACCACAATAAATATATTGCTCATCTTATATTCAATAAATATATATTCCATCCATTCTTGAGTTGTCCTGACTGAACCTTATCCAGAGCAATTTATCATTCAACAGAGATCATCATAATGTGACTTATGTCTATATGCTTTTTGTTTCTGTTGTCTCATAGGTTACAAGCCACACAAATGCGACTGGGCCGGCTGCACGTGGAGCTTCACGCGCTCCGATGAGCTGAATCGGCACTACAGGAAACACACGGGTGAGAAGCCGTTCCAGTGTGAAGCCCCTGACTGTGAACGCGGCTTCACCAGGTCCGACCACTTAACCAAGCATGTGCGGAGAAGACATCCCGAGCAACTGCTGTAGTGAGGCAGATGGAAGAATAGACAAATGGAGAGAGATGCCACAGTCAACCACAGGCGTTGACCTGACACAACATGAGGTTGGGCCGATTCATACTCCTATTTAGTGCAGAAAAAAAGTTTAGTTTCGGGTAAGGTCCCAGACAAGCCCCCAGAATGGCTGGCCACGAGACGTGGTGGTCAGAGCTGGAACTGCAGGCGGGCCCTGCATTTTGCACCCTGTGCAGCTGGGGTTTAACATTGAGCGCTCGTTTCCGCATTTGACCACCAACTGTTGGTGGTCAAATGCGGAAGTAGAGTGTTCTTCCGGGTGCTTCAAAATGCCACTGAGCAACTTCCATTGAAATGAATAACGGGGTGGAGCTGTCCGCCCTCTATCCTTTATAACTCTATGGTCCCTGACCCGAATTTAGTCAGGCTCTATAAAAGTAAATTCATACTCCCTCATGGCTAATGCCGAAGTCGCTTGTTAGAGGTCACAAGTATTTGGAAGTTTGGCGACAATTTGAACTCGAAGCTGGGCTGAATGAATGAGGAAATACAGCTGTAGTGCCGAAATGATTTTGGCTCGTCAGAAACCTTCAGTGGTACCGAAGCGCTGACTTTTGGACGGTTCCCGCCCCCCGAACCTCGAATGATCACATTGTAGTCTCTACAAAGCCGAACCAACTTTTTTGGCTATAAAATAGGAGTATGAATTGGCCCTTAAAAAAACTTGGTTCGAACCTATGTATGCTGGAAAACTTAATTGAAATATAGCAGGTTTTCTTTTCCTATATGGTATATACAGTATATATATATATTGAGAAACCTGCTCTCTTGCCATGAGATAAAACAAATGAATAATAACATGTATTACTCTATAGCCTCATTTTAATAAGGTTATGTAAATGGCATAAATAAAAGCCTGGGTTATTGAAGTTTAACGGAGAAGGGAAATGCATCACTCCAAGTGATGTGCTGTTATCAACATGCAACAATCTACCTTGACGGCTACAAAAAAAACCTACATTCAGTCAGACTCGAATCGAAATAGCCTGAAATAAGCACTGACTAATGCTTTTGTTCAGCGGTGTCAACTCCGGGGGTGCTCAGGCGCAGAAGCACCCACAGGCAAAATAATAAGCGGCGCCAATATCAATATGCAGAAGCAGAATATGCACCCACTGTCCTGACTAAAATGTCCCTTCCCCAGTGGTCATGTTTTCATGCACGTAGTCACTGTAAGTCACATACCTTTACGGGGGGTTGTGGGCGCTTGGGCCAGATAGGTGTTGGGCCGCCGCCCATGGGCATTCAAATACTAATAAGGTGGCTTTTGTTCTGCTGCCAGGTAGAGCGTATAAATGTTGCATACAGTACAGTACAGGATTTATTTCCATTTGACTACGATGATGAAGCACCTGCCAGCCAAGAAGAGATTTGTCCAGTCCATGCTACAATTCGGCGGCGCCAAAGACCCGGCTGCTCCCACCAGAGCCCGCTCGAGAAACACTTTCCTCGTAAGCGACCGCCACAAAGCGACTGCTTTACTGTTTATCATTGATCATGCTGAAGTGTTGAAACAAGATACTGAAACAATTTAATGTGTTCGTTGTGAACTGAAACACTGTGTTCATTAGCAAACTGTAAATAAAGTACCAACCGAAAAAACAAAACTCGGGGGGTGTTTATGTTCCTCAATATGTTTTTCTTTGTGCTGTGCAGTACTGTAAAACAGCTCTGAAATAAAACATAATTATACACCCAAAACTATAATTAATAGTTTTTGTTTTTCAGTTCATTTCTGGATTGGGTTGAAAATGTTCAGTTTAGTTTCTATAGTTTTATTAGTTTCTAGTTATTGTAGTATCCAAGGTATTTCTCAGGGGAAAGATTAACAAAGTGCAATCCCATCGTACTGAGAAAGCTAGGGAGAGATTAATTTAACATGTGAAGCTCAAACAGCGTCACTGATTTGTCTAGGACCACAGTATTTCACCACTTCTGCTGCTATTTTAATGTCTACTCTGATTTTTGTGTGCATCCCAGACAGGTTTTAAGTTGCTTGATTCAATATTTTGATATTTGATATAAATGCTACCCCCCTTCATTTAAAAGGCCATTTAACTTCCAACACTATTTTAACTATATGGTAGACTCATTGTTATGAAATTGCAGTAGATCAGCAGTTTCTGAAATACTCAGACCAGCCCGTTTGGCATCACCAACCATGCCAAGTTCAAAGGCATTACATCACCTATTTCTCCATTCTGATGCTGGGTTTGAACTGTAGTATCAGATCGTCCTGACCTTGTTTACAATGGAGCAGTTTCTTGTAGGAAAGGCCAAGACTATTGCAAGAACAAATTCACAAACAATATTCAGTCTGCAGGTGCTGTGCTCTGCCTCCTTGTGTGCCAGCATTGTAACCAGCAGAGGGCACCATCTCACCATACATGCGTTTCCCAAAGTGTTTGATCTGAGGCAGACAGTGACTTGGGAGGACTTGAGGAGGGTTGATTGAAAATGGTGCCCACTGCCCAGCGAACAAAGTATCCATCCCATAAGATGTAAGTATGCCCTGGAAAAACTCTAATGAAGCACCAGCCACTGTCTTAAACTCAATAGCCATTGCCATTCTGCCAATAAGACGCAGTGACAAGTGAACATGCAGCTGCAACACTAAAATAAACCGTAATTTGAAACCTTTATGTTGAGCCTGTTGACATTTCCTTAAAACATTTTTGTGTTTTCCACATTTTTGTGTTTTCCACAGGCCTATTAAGGTTAAAACTGCCCCCAGATGAATGATTTCAGCGTCGCAGCAGGAGACTGGATTGTTTTTTTTTTAAAGGAGACTGTCGAATTTGTCGACGAGCAGCAGATGTCACGCACGGGTTCGAGCCAGCCCAGAGTCGAACCAAGTGGGCAGAAGAGCCGAGGTTAGCTACAAAACACGATACACCTCTCCTGTGTTATATGCCAAAAGTGAAGTGAATGACAATAGCCTATAGGCTACCGTAGGAACAGTAGGCCTACCACAACAAGATTAGCTGGCTCCCGGGACACATACTATACATTCACAGGTGTTACCAATGATACTAATTAACTTAATTAAGGCTCTGTTAGTCTGTTCCATTGAGAATTGTATCAAACCAAGAGCAAGAAGAAAATACATCTCTCATCAGTCTCAACTGATCATGCTACTGCTGCATTAGCATGTTCATTCTGCGTCACCAAGGAATTGGGCTGGCCTCAAACTCACAACCATAAGGCAAGGGTAGTGAATAAATAATTAAATAAAATAAAAAACTATTAGGCCTATAATTTATTTATTTGTAACTATTGTTTACTACTCCATAATTGATGTAGGCCTATACATGTGCTCTTTTTGCATTGACTGCCATTTAAATGAGGACAGAACTCAAAATATTGTAAAAATAAATCAGTTTTTGATAATTCAACAATCTGGCTTTAACTTTTGTATACGGTAGTCTGAAGATGCAGTCTAGCGAGTTTACTGTCAAGCTGAGCAAAACATGTGGGAGTACATTTGTTTTAAAGGGATGGGACTTCTTAATTCCTACCAGCTCAGCATCTGAACATTTGCACTTTTGGCCTCCATTTTGGTCAATATGCCATATTATAATATATGGTGTATACATATATACATATACTACTGTAATGGAGGCTTCAACAGTGACAGTGGTCCGATACCCCTAGGCCCTAGGGGGTGTTCAGAGTTACTACAGGTGGTCCACCAAATCTTTGTGTGATGGGGAACATTAGCCGAGGTGTTGTGAGCAGAGTGCAGACCCAAGTACAGAGCCAATTATGGTCAAGTTGACTAAATATTGTTCAGGGGGGTCATATATCGTAATTGTGGCGTCACTTTATGGATGAAGTCAGGATGTAGTGAAGAAAAAGGGAATGTCTGCACGGCACGCGATAAGCTGCTCTCGTCTTTTTTATATTTCGTATTATTTTAACCAAACAACAACGTTTCACCTGTGAAGTCAGAATGTACTGTGCCCGCCTCTCCTTCTGGATATCTGTGCTCACTGCTCATGAGCTTTTCCAGTGAAAATCCTGCTTATCCTCATCGTTTGTCACCTGGACACACACCTCCCTCCCTCCTCTCACTTGCTGCATTTGATACTTGTTTCCTGTACTGTACTTTACTGTGCTGTATGAGTTCCAGACAGAGTAGCCCATATGATACATTAGTATTGTCGCCAATTGTTGATACATTAGTACTGTTAAATCACATAATAATGCAGCCAGCCCAGTACATAATATTGATAATGGAATGAACACACACACACACACACACACACACACACACACACACACACACACACACACACACACACACACACACACACACACACACACACACACACACACACACACACACACACACACAGTTTCACTATTTAAATGGAATATCCCAACTTTATTTTTTATCATAGGTTACGTTTAAATCATTCTTGTACAACTGTTTTTCAACCCTTTTCATATCAAGGTCCATTATTTATTCTGCGTTTGAACCATGGACCACCAATCCACCATTTGTTGAGATTTAGCCTCTGAGACACAAAACTAAAAAACATTTTGTTGTGACTCATTGAAATACGATTCTGTCCACAATTCCATGGTGCATTGAGTGTATTGATGTGGTACCATAGGAGAGATAACAGTCAGACGTTGAACAAAATGCCAATTATTTTACATTCTCTAATTGTGTAGACTTCTTGTAAATTAAGTAGCCTAATAAAGATGTTTCACAATAATGTAACTCTTGAGAGTGTAAAATGAAACCATCTCTCCGTCATTTAGCTGGGGACCACCTGGAAACTCCTCAAGGACCACTGGTGGCCCCCGGACCACTGGTTGAAAACCACTGTTGTACAAGACTGAACCATTGTCCAATATACAATCCCTGTAAATCAGTTTAGCTGCATTAGCGTAACTCAACAACATATTATAGTAACATAGTATCATTCTTGCCCTGATGAAGACCGGTTAGGTCGAAACATGTTGGCAGTTGCCTTTTTAATTTAATAAAGGCTATCTTCCTCATTTTAACCTTGAGTGCCCGGATCGTTTCTTTCTTCTTTCTTCAAAACATTATAGTAGTTAAGCACAGTTCTCAGAATGTATTACACTAAACAATATTGTTACAACATTTCTTTTCACTTGAACTTGGCTGCGAGTGTGTATACAGGACGAGTTGTATTGTATTTATTGTTCCTCATTTTAAAGCATATAATTATAATATCAGGAACGCATCTTATGACTTCCTATCACAACATGTAATATCAATACTCCGTGCAGAGTTTATTTCAATGTGCAGTATGTGTTCAATTTAATAAATTGCATAATTGAGTAACTTATCGAAAGTCACAGACACAACTATGCAAATCTGACCTCCGATGTTTCATGTTCTTTTAACACTGAGCCGTATCAAGTTATACCATTGCTTCAAACACTGCATCCTCCAACAACATTTTCACATGCTGTTTATGCCACCCATTATTACTATTGCATTAAAGGTAGGGTAAGTGACATTATTTTGTTCAAATAAGTGTTAAATAGCTCTATATTCTGTACCCATTGCTGTAGTGTTGGTTCACTAACAGAAGTCTCTACTGCTCTTTAGTAAACGGAAGATGAATTTCCAGGTCGGGATACCTATTTTATCCAATCAGGAGAACTTTAACTAAACAAGTGAAATTGGAAGTGATGGCACCAAGAATTGAGCAGATACATTTGAATAAAATTGAAGCTGATGAATGGGTACTTTTCCTGGTTGGCTGAAAGTTTTCAACCCACCTAAAAAAATATTTTCTGTTTTCTTTTTTTTTTTTAAGCTGGAGAGACAGGGAGGCTGCTGTTACTGAACTCTATACCAATAATTACTATCAGAACATCCTGCCAAAACATATCAATTGCCCTACCTTTAAGTCACTGCATATGTTTTCAGATACAGAAGGGTAATTCCATTGAAGATAATGAGGTGTCTTCTTCTGAATTTAGTGTGTGTGTGTGTGTGTGTGTGTGTGTGTGTGTGTGTGTGTGTGTGTGTGTGTGTGTGTGTGTGTGTGTGTGTGTGTGTGTGTGTGTGTGTGTGTGTGTGTGTGCGCAAAATACATTGAAAATTTATTTTGATACAAAATACAAATACTGGGTCAAAAAAATGTATCTAAATACAAACTACAAATACTGGTCTGAGAAATGTATTTGAGATACAAATACGTATTTTGTGGTGTTCCACAAGGAAGCATACTAGGGCCTTTACTGTTCCTAATATATGTAAACGACATGACATCAGCTTGTGACTGCAACTTGTTCCTGTTCGCAGATGACTCAGCACTGCTGTTCTCGTACAGGAACAAACTGCAGGTTGAAAAGACCCTCAGCTCTGAACTCGGTAGAAACTGAACTCGGTAGAAACTGAATCCATTCTCTTCGGATCAAATCTCAGCAAGGCAGATGGCTTCTTGGTTAGAGTGGGTGACAATATTATCACACAAAAGATGAAATTACCTACCTAGGTTCCATCCTGGAGGCCAATCTTTCCGGTGATAAAATGGCCAGCAACGTAATCAAAAAAGTCAATCAAAGAACAAGATTCCTTTACAGGATCTCGTCACTGGTCAACAAAAACACCTTGAAGACCTTAACAGGAGCCCTCATACAAGGTTTCTTTGACTATGCATGCACCTCTTGGTACCACAGCACCTCAAAGGCCCTTAAAACAAGGCTCCAGACCTCCCAAAACAAACTGGTCAGGCTCCTACTTGGCCTCAACCCCCGAACCCACCTCACCCCTGCCCACTTTGACAGGCTGGGATGGCTTAGGGTTGACGACAGAGTACAGCATCTTGCAATGGGTCTGGTCCACAAGATTCGATACGCCACCAAGATACCCATGTACCTGTCTAGATACTTCCTTAATGTAAACGAAGTCCACACCCACAACACCAGAGGGAGTGCAACAAACCATGTACAACCCAGATTCGGCACAAACAAGGGACTAAATTATTTTCGCTCCTATGCCACCAAAATGTGGAATGCCCTACCAACAGTCATTAAGACATGTGAATCCCTTGACTCCTTCAAAACCGCTCTCAAAGGGCACCTACGGACGGCTGCAATTCGAAACTGGTCCCTGTAAAATCTGAATCCCCCCACCTTTTCCCCTCACTGTATATGTTTCTTTTCCCTTTATGATGAATTCCTGTTCTGTTCTTTAACTATATAGTGTCTATTTGTACGTCTCTAAATGTTTTGATGAATTGAACAAGGTGGACCCTCTTGTAAACAAGTGTAATGCTTAATTGGGTCGTCCACTCACAGCTAACAGTCTTTGCATTGGGTTTGTGCTTGAAATGTACTGTAATTCTGCAAACTGTTAATACATATTTCAATCAATCAATCAATCAATCAAGTGTGTACGTAAGCCAATCAGAAGGCGGAATAGAAGTGACATCACACATTGTGTTGTGTTGTGTGTATGGGTGCGTGTGTTTTGCCCCTACAGTTTAAACCTGAGGCAGTGTAAATGTTTTAACATGTGTCCATTTGAGAATAAAATTACATTAAAACAAAAAAAAGTATTTTATGTATTTGAAATACAGAAAATACTCAATCTGAAAGTATTTAGATACAAAATACATCTCATTTCTTCCATCCCAGCGAAATACAAATTACAAAATACAAAAATGTTGAAATAATTTCAAATACGTATTTCAAATACATGTATTTCAAAGTGTGTGTGTGTGTGTGTGAGATCTGCAATACAGGAACGTACTCGTATCGTATTTATGTAAAGTAAATTATATGTAAATTATATTCAGAAATGTTTACTCTTACCGTAAAAATAATTGTGATATTTCTCAGCATGGCTTCAACAGAGATCCTGCTGATGGATTCCGCATCCAAAAATTAAATGTTCATTTTTCAAAATGTTCAAGAACAGATGTCTTTTCGTCATATCTTTTTTTTTCAGTTACCGCCTCCTTTTCTCCAACAGTTGTTCAAATATCCAGTCAGCGTTTTGATCTTTTCCCTGTATTTTTTAATTCGTGTGAAATTAAATTAAGTTCAAACATATACTACATGTAGTATATCAATATGAATGGGATTCATTCATGGCCTTACTGTACTTAATATCGGTATGACTGTGATGTGAATGGTATGTGGTTTTGGTGAGACATCTGCGTACTGTGATCACATTCGCCGGCATTCAGTAACCTAATCTCAGTATCAGGAAAGACATTTCAGATGATAGCTGCATATACAGTATACAGTTATGCACAATGTTCAGGTTACACTTGATCACCACAGCAGGGTGAAAGAAAGTCCCTCCCTCAATAACTAAAGGCATACAAATATCTGAATGAATGAATGAATTCTCACACAAATACTGTAGGCATATCATAGTTTTTTCTATTTTAAATATAACATTTTAAATAAAGCATATTTTTTGTGTGTAATCCTTTACTGGATTACATTGAATGAAATTAGAATGTTCCTATCCACTTTGAAAAGAGTATGATGATTACAATACACTGTAGCTGGCCCTCTATCTGGACATTTTGTACATGATTGAGACCAAAGAGTGTAAGGTGATCATGAACAAGGAACTTTCCCTGTCATTATGACATGCTGAGACACATTTTCCATTTGGTACTGCAGGGTTGTTTTGATAAGCTGTCATCTCTCGCTCTCGCTCTGTCTTCATCATCGGAACACATTTCTCTTTAAGTGCCTTGCAGAGTCGAACGTAGTCGACGCAAGAAGACATACGTAACGGAGGGTGAGAGAAATTTCTCCCCTTCTTAGACTGATAGCTCTAGCTTTCAATATAATGGACCTTACAGGCTTATATGAATGAATATAATTGAATTATGCCCAGCTTTGAGTGTTTGTGTAAACACAAACATTGTGTAAACGCAAACGTCGAAGACAAAAGTGAGGATGCGCATAATGAGATGATGTATGATGATAAGAGCGCCCTTCACTTCACACTGGTGTGATTTTTAATCAATCTGTACAGTAGAGTATGCTACTACAATATAACTAGCACATCTATTCTGCGGTGGTTGGAGGTGGTCATCTACTGGTTTACAATGTCAATAGAGGTATTTAAAGTGGATAGTGTACTATCTAGATATATAATTTAGATATAATATTACTAGATATACATTTATTTATCTTTATTATGCAGCAGTTTGGACATCATTACAGTTACCACTTGTAGCTTTAACCAGCTTACTATGTATACGGCTAGCCAACTGTTCACAGTTCCAATATTCCATTTGAGAGGCTATGGAATTCTTTTTTTTTTTAAGATATTTTTTTGCGGCTTACGCCTTTTTATTGATTTTTGAAGGGACAGACAGTAGGCTGACAGGAAACGGGAGAGAGATGGGGGGATGACATGCAGTAAAGGCCGTGTCGGGTCCGGGAGTCGAACCCGCGGCACACTGCGACTGGATTACCAGTCCGGTGCCCAGACCGTTACGCTACGGCCTGGGCCTAGGCTATGGAATTCTGCATAGTGAATCTAATCGGCATACCCAACTATTATTTAGACCTATTATTCAGAATCTAGTAGTATTGCATTACGTTAGTTATCATTTTGCATCCCTGGGGTGGTGGTGTTGGTGTGTCTTACATGCCCGTCTGAGTTTCCTGTTATTGAAACTCGCATGCATGACAACTGGCCTGAAGTGATTGTTGTGCATGAGTGTTTGTCATAGCCTCTCTACAGATATATTAGTATACTGTAATTTCATTTGTAGGCCTATATCATGTCTGTGTTATGTTTACCTCATACAAGTCCACATGGGAAATGTATAATTTCCTTTTATCCACACATCTGAGCGAGGTGTGGTTTGTGTCCATGTGTATAGGGTTCTGGACAGAATCAAAGACACATGGCTCTGGATTGAGGCTATTTCATGCCATTTTGCTATTTGTTTTCCCGTTAAGTTGAGCAGGAAAGTTTTAAGTGCTTGGGTTGAGTTCAGCCAAATAAACGTGTTGACATTAAAATATGTTCTGTTCATTTTCGAAAGCGTCATCCCATTATGTTAGCACTTGAAAACAGCTTATTTCCAATTCATATAGTTCCAATTTCTGACAGATCATCCAGGGTGAGAGTATGTTTTGCACCCTGTCTGTCCGTCCGTCCGTGTGTGAACGTCCGTCCGTCCATCTGTGTACAGCTAATCTCTGGCACGATCGATGTTAGGGGCTCAATGAGTGCCGCCTGCTGGACGAAAGTGGTATGGCGCTACGTCCTATGAAGCAATTCTATTGTTTTGTGAGTCTGGTTTGGGGTGCCATCTTAGACGCTAAAGCATATAATCAATGCTAGCGAGCTAAAATTAGGTCTATGCTTGCTCTAGAAAACGCCAATGTTCCCATCACGCTCACCGGATAATCCGAAAAGACCTCCGAACGCAGATTAGTTCAAAACCATGGATAGCGCCGTAGTTTCTGAGAAAGAAAAAAAACGTGTAAAGGCCGTGGCTAAAATAGAAGCTGGAAATTTTTGGGGTTTTCAAAATAAAAGACCCCATGCATCCTGTTGGCAGGGGAGCCACAGCGCTGGAGTTCAATGGTGCCAGACAAAGAGTTAATGCCACCCTTTCAACGTTTCCCTATTATAGCGCCACCAGGACGCACATTTTTGCAAGCATCTATATTATTCAAAACACATGCTTATATTACTCCTACACATTTTTGTCCGAACATCACAGATGTTCCTCAGAGGAGCACTTTTTCTAGTTCACTGGTGTTGAGACAATAGATGATTAAAAGAAAGAAAGAGAAAAAATGGCAACGCAAAACATTTTATTTGGAAATTCACTGTCGGTCAGGTTGTTGCACTAGCTGCCTAGCACATTGAGTTAGGATACAATTTAAGCTACTGCTATACAATCTTGTGTTACACTTTACATGAGTGTCATACAATGTCAAATTAAATCAATGAATTAAAAGGATACTGCAGTAACTCACTGTTGCATTCAACACTGAATCTCAACCATAGATAGACTCCAAGTGATACTGTAGACTGCAACAACATTGATATGATAACTTGTAGAATACTTATAAAAGAACGATCGTGTTCCAAATATAATGATTAAGCAATGTTTCACAACAAGCAAATAGAATCAATGATGACAAACAATATGGATATCTCAACATGGTAATTATGCTCGTATTCAAATTACAAATTAATTTGGTCATACAACACCCATTAATTAGTGTAGGCAGCAAGGGCATCAAGCATACAATTTCACATTTTCATCTTCATTTTGTCTGCCAGATAACAGCCAGAATATGTACTTTTTTGTATCCATGCATGGAGACGATGTTAAAAGGCACTTTGAAAAGGTTTAAGAATAAACAAATATTATTCTTGTACAATATGATGGAAATCAGTAACGTGTTCAGACCTACAGTATAGAGGGACAGATAAAAGGTACAGCTGGAGGGGTTCATAATGTACGTGCCGTGTTCTGTTACTGTACAATGTGTACATTGTTGGTCATAATTCCTAGCTTTCATAACGGAGAAGAATGGATATCTTGCTTGTTATTGAAATCTATATTTAGAACAAAATATTGTGCCTTGTAGAAGTATGTTTAAGCCAAGGAGCTATACAAACTTCAGTTTAGTTTAGACAAGAACACTATAGGTGACAATATGGCTGGTGGTTACTCTAAGGTAAAAATGTATATAGTTAAGAGTTAAATGTAGCCTTTCATTGATCTAAAACCATGCTTAAATTATTTCTATGCACTCTGAAACTTCAGTTACGCCCCTGATTTATACGGTGTCGTGTGTGCCAAAAATAGACTATCTACAAGATCGTGAGGTCTTGTAGATTAGTCCATTTTCAATGTATAAATTAAGCATTGCAAACAAACACAGCATCTCCATTATAAGGATGTCAGGCAGGTGATTAAGCACCATTACATTTATCAGTATGTACCTGAAAAATATCATGTTGTGATGACCATATATCTATATGTTGCATCATAAGGCACTTATTTTGACTTGTATGCCATACTGTCAAAAATGATTTTAGAAACACATCGGTTGGACTTGTATGCCTTATATCAGTCGACATACCCTTTTACAGTGCAATGAATTAAAACTGGTATTATGGTTTCCCTTAGTGGACATCAAACATGAATCCTCAGTGTCAATAGTAGTGTAAAAATGCTTGCCGATTCATTTTTACACCCAGAGCTTAACACTGAGGATTTTACTGTGTGGCTAGAAGTTTTATTTTGCTGTCTGAGCTTGATTGATACTTAATTTATTGTTCTGCTGGCGCTGGAGAGGAATTCATCTACATATATCACTTTTACTTTAACTCACTGTATTGCAACATGCATTCTGTTTTAGTAAACAGTTTCACTATTATGTAGTCCAAATGAACATACTTGTTGGTATATTTCTTCATCATACAGCAGCAGAGTGAGTGATTCATGTCTGAGGCTTCATTCATGGGGCTTCGTGTGTGTGTGTGTGTGTGTGTGTGTGTGTGTGTGTGTGTGTGTGTCATACATAGTATACATTCTCAGTGTTCATTTATGCATTTGTTTATGCATCTCAATTAAGAGACACTGTTGAGGCGCATACAGTGTGGCAACGACCTATGCAACACCCTATACTGTGTACAGAAACATGTGAGCACATCCAAGGTTTAAATTGAGGCTGAATATAACTTGGAAATATTATATCATGATTCATGACACAACACAAATAATTTGCAGGTTTGTTGTAGGTGTAAAAATGTCATTCAATGTAGAACAGTATTATACTAGTCAAAACACCTTACAGCACACAATAGAATAGAATTCCCTTAATGATGCATTAGTAAATGGTCTTCTGAAATGTTTTAGAAAAGACGACCTTACAGTAAATATTGCATTCATTTTACCATTTTACCCGGAAAGGAATTGTCCTTTCCGTGGAAGTGACATAAACGGAATTATAATGAAAATAATACCCTTAGAAAAAGGAAAAAAGTTTAATCATTAGAATTTGACTGTGAAATATATGAAATATTGTGATATGACTCCTTCGCAGGATTTCCTGAATTTTTTACCCCCAGGGTTTACTTGGATGACATACAAGAAATCAAAAACAAAGGCAACATTTGATCTTCTTAAAATAACACGCAACAATCATCTGTGCCAGCACTAACAATAGAATAGTTCAACTGAGAAGAAAGTGGTCTAATCCTTAAAGAGTTCACAAGAGTTCACCCCCCCCCCCCCCCCCCCCCCACCTTTTTGAATGTCCGTTCAAAAGGGGGACCATCATCCAACAAATGATGGTAACTGATATTGAAGTTATAATTGGATCATGGGGGCATTTCTAACTCTGGTGCCTTTTCATGTGCAGAGCCAGGTGATCGGAGCGGGAAAAGCATCGGCTGCACACAGTGCACTGGAACGGCTTGGACCCAGTGTGTTTCCTGAAATGGCGAGTCAACTCATCCGAGCGAGCGAAGCGCCACTCGCAGCCCTCCCAGGAGCACTGGTATGGCTTTTCTCCTAAAACAACAGAGCATAAAGACAGTATTAAACTATGGGATTTTTCCTGGCCTATAACAATGGTGATTCACGTTACTGGGCCCTATATTGGGTATGTTCTACTCACCCAGACTTAAACATTCAACTGATGAAGTATGTGTCGTGACTCGTGTAGCACATTTAGTTTGATTATGAGCTAGCCTATAAATCATTCCGTTTCCTGTCTGACCCCTGCCCACTTTCTGAGAACCATGGGGGTTATGTGATTTGACAGCCAGCAGACAGAATGCATCTACATGCCAAGAGAATGTTTTTCTGCCCGGTAACATGGCAAACTAAGTTTAAAAGGAAAAAGCAGTCGCACAACTCGTATAGCCACGATGAGGGTTTATTAAACATGACACCAACTTTTTGCGCTCCTTCCTTCATTTTGTAATTCTTGCACTCCTCCCTTGAATTTGTAACATGCCAAACTAAACCCAAAATTAAAGCTGGGAAACGGTGTGACTCTTTCACAGCGTTATTTTGCAAATCCTTTACCTGTGTGTGTACGTAGATGGGCTTTCAAATGAGAAGACTTGGTGTACACTTTCTTGCACCCTAATGGAAAAAGAATGATATATAAATGAACATTAGGAAACTGCATGTAGTTGGGGAAGTCTAATGGGTTCTATGCACACACGCCATTTTGGAAAGAACTTGGGGCGCTTCTCTACTTCCTTCACAGGTGTTACCGATGATACTAATGAAGGCTTTGTTCCATTCTGGTCAAACAGAGTCAGGGTGCTGCTATATTGTGAATGTTGGCTCACTGGAAACACTGCCACACCAGTGGGTCTCAAAGTGTCCTTGAGTGGGTTCCATTTGTATACACTCTGAGTCAGAGTCATGGGGGTCCTTGACATTAAAAAGGTTGAGAACCACTAGTGATGTCCCGATCACGTTTTTTATTTTATTTTTAAATATCTGTCAAATGTCAATACCGATTTTTCCCGATCCGATATTTATATTTTTATAGAACTTTTTTGCCATATCACAATAGGACAATATCCAGTCTAATATCATGGTATGGATATAATATTGATCCTAGGGATGTCCCGATCACGTTTTTTTGCTCCCGATCCGATTTGAAAATGACGTGATCGGCCCCGATTTCCGATCATCCGATCGGCACACTAAATGGAACCGAGCCTTAATTAGTATCATATATGTAACACCTGTGAAGGAAGTGTGGAAGCGGCCCAGAAGTAGGAAGAGTTATTTTGTGTGCATATATAGCTTGCCGAAAAGCTCATCTATAGCCAAATCGAATAGCCAATCTACAACTTCACAACAGGTTGCGTTGTGAGTCTGTGACACACATTGCAACGTATTTGTGAGATGTAGATCGGCTATTTTTGACAAAGAGATTTGGAGTATTAGGGGGGGGGACTTAGTCAGCGAAGTACATGTGGTTAAATTCCTTACAGCCATTCAATGAGAGAGAAATATACTGTAGCTTCCGCAGTGTAGTACACAATTCACCTGGGATATCACAGTGGTGAATCCGCCTTCTCTCCAGGTCAGGGTTGTTCCTCCGGTTGTACTTAAGTGTCGCCAGCACTGGCGACAGCGGACCAACACCCGGCGTTGTCTGAACCGTCTGGACCGGTGCTAGCTGGCCTGCACCCTGAATTGACCCAATAAGACCCGGGCTTGCATGGATTAATCCGACACTGGAATTCTGAACGGGAGCCAGATCTTTACCGTGAACCGGCGGTAAAGTGGAAATCTGCCCTGATGATCCAACATTGCGTTGGTCGTGAAAAGTCAATTTGGAGGCAATGCTGGCCTCATAGGAGGGGGGCGGGGAGAGGTTGTGAAGCAGCCCCTTCCCCCTGTCTGGACTGCCCGGCTCAGAGTTAGGCGGAGAGGGTGGCAGATAGGTCGGTCTCCGCTGATGGATTAACTGTGGGGTAAATGGATAACTTTCATTCTGTTGTGGACTTCCTATGGGCTTGGCAGTGTTCTGGACGGGGCCTAAATGGACATTGCTAAGAGGAAGACACAACGGGGACATGGAGGCGCCTCCTCCGTGTAGCTCAGAGTTCACCTGGCTGCCGTGAATAAAATGCTCCAAGTCCGAGTTCAAAAGTTGGAACAGGGGAACGTCCTGAAAGTCCAGCATTTCCTGTTTGATGACAAAGTTGCTGCTAGTCGTGTCTGCCGTCGTGAACACCCCGGGGTGGTCTGATATGGTCGGTGGTGGTACTCCACAGACTGTGGTGGGGAACAGAGACAGAGGTTCTGTCTTGATGGGCCTCATGGGCCTACAGAGGCCGGGGTGCATGTAGGTGACGTCGGGCAGGAGTAGACTCATGTTGACGCTGTAAGGAGAGCCCAGGTCCTCGGTAAACGAGGGCTCTGTGACTATAGAGCTGTGTTTGCACAACCTCTTGGTGTCCAGGCCAGGTGGGAGGGACGACGAAATGTAGTTGTCCATCTCAGATTTGACCTGGAAGTTGAAACAGATCGGAGTCACATCTAAAACTGAGCCTATAGGGGAGTTATATATATATATATATATAGGCCTACTATGAAAAACAGGTCTACTTTATTATATTTAATTGTACAAAAATGTAATTACAAATAAACTGACTAGGATCACTAGTCAGCAGTCAGGACTAAAACATGTATCATGGACACTGAGCTCGCCAATGGCCTTATTATGTTACATTCCCACCTCTCACGTAAAACCATTCATTCCGTGGCCCCCAAAAGATTACCAGCTGACTAATCAACTGATGCTTAAGTAGCATATTTATACCATAGACTTTTTTCAAAATATCCAGTCCATCTTTTTTAATCGTATAGCCTAGCCTATAACCCTCTCTGAAGCTGCACTTCTGAATGTCAGCCACATGAAAGAACTTCTGCCTCTCTCTCGCTTCTGAAGCAGCCGCCCTTCTGAAGTGCTCCTTCCTAAGCTATATGGAAATCCATGGCTGAAATTAGAACATCCAGTTGCTCCGCGCGCAGCGCGCTATCCATCTTCTTCCCAAGTTTCATGATGTCCCAGCCGTGAATACGATTTTAGCCTATTCAGTATTCACACATTCCCTGGGCATGCTCGCTCTAGCCCACTGTAAGCGTTTCCAGTTAATTAAAGGTCATTATCAGATCAGCCATTGAACAAGCACAGTTTCAGTTAAAATGAATACGCGCTGGCCTTTTTAAAATGATTAAAAAAAAGGCTATAGCCTACATGTATACATTGTATAGGGTTACGATGATGGCCTCAATCCGTATATGCGACTAGCCGGTCAAAAGCCCATTTCTATCGTTTATTGAACTGCCTTATTATAGTAGCAATCTGACCGATCGATCCGTATCTTTGTGAGTAGCCTAGCTATAAAACTGCATGTTTGTGAGGCTTATCAGCTGACTGTCGCATAATAACACAATATGAAATAATGCAATATCCTACCAAATTGTAATCGTGAAAGGAAGAAGTTGCCGCGATCGCATCCCTCGTGTTGAACAGCACTTGTCCATGATCTTCACCTTTCAGAACGTCATCTATTGATAGTGCGGGTTTACGGAGAGACGGCGCGTCCGACTCCTGCCCAGCTGGAGCAACCCAAACATAATTCGTTAACACAGTGGCCATAAAAGCAAACGTATTATCTATAACTATAAGATTTCCCACCCGGTAAAAAAGAATAATAGCGCAAGTATTTTCTAATAATTTGTATAAGCCAGGCGGCAGCTGTCAAGCTTTCATTCTCTCTATTTTGCGCTGCCTTGTCAAATTACGCAACTGCGTGATATCAGTGCGTCTGTAGGGCGGGGCTGAACATGTAAAAAAAATAAACACGGCAAGAAGACGGCATGTGCACCACGATAGGGAAACACCTAGAGTTAATGAGTACCTTGCTTTTTATATCGAGTGAAGATGAGTTTGGGCTAAAACGAACAAGGAACGCCAGATAATCAAGCACTCATTATGGTTAGACTAAAGTTGTAAAGTGAGGGGTGTCACTGGTTCTTCCACAATCGGAGAATATTGTGTCACTTCTATGCTGTATTGCTGTTATGTTAGTCACTGTTATGTATAGTCCTTGAAAGATAAATATGTTTATCGTTTTTGAATGTTTTGTTTTTGTTGCTGTCTTATTCACAGAGTTTCAAATGTAGGGCCCATATGAATATTTTCAATTAATGATACCCCCCCCCCCACCCCCATACGTTTATACAACAATTACTCGTAGTCAATTTTGTATAACTCACTAATGTGAAATAGTTCTTATTCACATTATTTATGGATGCATGCAGTCTTTAGAGGCCTGTGCCTGTTTGGCATGTTAAAAAGGCCATTGCAGTGCAGCTGTCTGTCAGGATTGCATACTTGATGCCAACATTCCGGGGGCAGCAGCGAAGTCTGCCGTGATATATACTGGCAGGAGACGTTTCAATCAAAATAGCTCAGCATTTCACTCAAACACATTGTGTGATATACTTATACACGGGCCCATGATGAGCTGACCTTTTGCTGCAGTATAGTGTGCGACCTGGAATTAATGCTCGTTGGGAGACATGAAACTCCCATATCTGCTGGGCGAAGTACAACAATGTGCAAACACAGCAGCAAGATTTGTGAGTTGCTGTGATAGGAGAAGGATATCAAATGGAACACAACCACCCTAAAGACTAATCATTGTGTATATTCCTGCACTATACCTGCATCGAGTGATCTTGGTACATATATAGAAATTGATCTATTGAAGATTCAGACTTTCAAATGTACATCGTTCTTGTTTTGATTGTATTGCTGTATTGTTGTATTGTTCTTTCTGCTTTGGCAATGTAAACGTATGTTTTCTCATGCCAATAAAGCCCTTTGAATTGAGTGTCTCAGGAGGGAACATAACTGTGTTTATAGTTCAGAGAGGAAACCTTTATCTGGTTTGGACTTATTTTTATTTACCTGCTGTGTGACTGTCACAACTTTGAAACCTGATGATTTGGTGCCTGGGCCTAACCGCTTAAATACTTCCTATACTTCTTTTTTTTTTTTTTTTTTAAGATATTTTTTTGTGGCTTACGCCTTTATTGATTTTTGAAGGGACAGACAGTAGGCTGACAGGAAACGGGAGAGAGATGGGGGGATGACATGCAGTAAAGGCCGTGTCGGGTCCGGGAGTCGAACCCGCGGCACACTGCGACTGGATTACCAGTCCGGTGCCCAGACCGTTACGCTACGGCCTGGGCTTCCTATACTTCATTGACCGGGGGCCCCCAGGGGTCTATTCCTCCCCCCCCACACCCCTACAGAAAATCCCCCGCTCACTGACAAGAGCCAATCTACAAGCTCACAACACGTCACATTACGACATGGTGTGAGCTTGTAGATTGGCTATTTTCCCTGAAAGTTGAGCTATTTTTTGCTGAATGAAACCTTCATGACATGATCAGAATAGAGACGCTATGGTTTCCGTGGCTAATCCGTTTTTTATTCTTTTTCTTTCAATGCCGTGTGAACATGTGATCTAGCAATGAATAGGACTCAGTAATCCTGCCTCTAGCACTCTGAAGATCACAGTGAGACAGTGGCTTTAAACATCACCGTTGGTTATGACAACAAAATTGACTTTGCTTTTTTTGTTTTCCCACACAGGTGCATGACAGCATTGCCGCATGTTCAGCGATTGTTCTGGTGGAACGTGTTGGAACAGGAAACACAGGTACTACCTACGCCCACATGTTGGCATGGCAAACAAAAAAAATGATGTGGAAAAGGCAGGGTTAATCACCCAAAACACATACATCACAATTGGCAAAAAGCACACACCCAAACACACACACACACACACACACACACACACACACACACACAGACACACACACACACACACACACACACACACACACACACACACACACACACACACACACACACACACACACACACACACACAGTGTGTACACACCACACTATACTGGCACACGTGAATACATATTCATGTGTATGTTTAAGGGGTGTTTTCATTGCAAAATTTACTCAGAAAAGGACTGCTGGTTGTTTGAGGTTTCAAACGTGACAGTTAATATGCCACTCCCAAGTAAACCGTATTTATCTCGAGGCAGTTCTATTCAAATGTTGACGTACTGCACAGTTTACAAGCATTAATAACAAGTTCTGTCAATCGCTTTGTCCTCTGCTGAACTGCACACCATGTGCAGGCCGTGGAACATGTTTTCATGCGGCAGCTCTGTGAGCCCTGCTATGTAATATTCAGAGTGAGACGTGTGTGTGTGTGTGTGTGTGTGTGTGCATTTTAGCCTTTTCATCAAATCTAAACCAAACATATTAGTCGAGCACTTTTCCTGCTCTAACATGTGTAAGCTATTATTCTGTTTTTGTATTATTATTATCCACGTACATATTTTGAACAGTCGTCGTTCCGTTAGTAAAAGAAGACACTCGTAAACTGAGGCCAGTTTTAGATCATGGAAGTACTGTAAGTTAGACTGACATAGTACTGTAGCTCTCATATGTTCAACACATTTACCATGACATACATTCAATTTGAAGGACGTTCATGCGGATTGCAACCAACTAATTAGGGGCTAACTGATTGACTGTCAGGAGGTGACCTTTCAAAGCTGCAATTTAAATCCTTGAGCGTCTCAGCTCCAAGTGGAGCAACTGTCATTCTTGGCCCTGGCTCTTCCTGTATACGGTTGAATGTGAGCTGCAGCTCTTCGCCAATATCCCCCTCGTATTGTTAAATATGCAACAACAACTGCACAGCAGATGAGCGAGAATGCATGGTATGTGCTTACAGCATCACATCTCCTGTCTCCTCTCACACGGTACTAATATAGCCACGCCAAGTGTGGATAGGAGAATTGGGCTATATGGCGATGGTACATTTTCTCCTGAACAATTTGAAATTGTGCAAAAACGTTTCTCGCAGGTGTTTATTTGTTAATGTTGATGAATATAATGTATGTGACCGTGTCCGCATTTGTGTGTGTGGTTATGAAATGACATGTTTTCAACTACCAGTGTAACATAAGAAACGCAAACAAACCTCAGTTATGCTCTATATATAGTCAATCTTGCGGCAGGTGCTTGGCATGCCCACCAGAGGGCAATGGTCAGCTATAGTTGAGCTGCATTTGTGCATTCTTGTGGAGACAACTGCTGAGCATTGTAACAGTGTGTGAGTGCATTCCGGTGACATATGAGAAGAATTATTACCATTAGAAACTGTAAGGGAAAAATACCAAGTAAACCTACATTTTAGCTGAGGAATTCTATTTTATCTGCATATGAGGTTGGCTGACACAACAATTTGTGGGACTATACACAAAAACTACATCTATGGAAAAAACAAACAAAAGAAAAAACTCCTGCCTAATTCATATTCCATAAGGCTAATTTTCTTTTGCATTTAATATTTTCCTTTAAGGCATTCTGAATTATAATTAATTTATGTGAAGTCAGCTATAGCAAAGGCTGCCTTTGGAAAAGAAATGCTAACAATCAATAATTTCTTCTTTGACTTTATTATTTCTTTAGAGGGTTTGGCTGTGTTACAAACCTGGCTTGTTGACTATGCACCGAATTTATCTGATCTGACACTGTTTCATTTGGCATTAGTAATCACTTCCATAGCGCAGAACTGAACGTTAGTGTTCTCATGTTTGTAAAGCAGCAGATGAGGCTAATGCTGTTCTCTAGGGAGAAATTCAATATAATTTGTTAATTAAATGGAATAATTTAATTACAGTAACTTAGAAAGCATTCATCAATATAATTGTTTCTGGTGCCACTGTTATAATTGAGGTTTAAGTGAAAACAACTCAGTTTCTAATGTTGGTAATGTGCTGACATAGTCCTCCCTCTGATCTTCTACCGTAGCATTTCTCTCCACATAGTGTTTTGTTTGATATGCAGCCACGGCACATCACAGAGACCAAAACATTTATTACAGCCATTTAATTTAACCTCCTCTACAGGCATGGACAAGAGGACAGGGATGATAGCACAGCCGCACTGAAAGGCTCTCGCTGTTCAGCTTCTAATCTGATCCTGGCTGTTGCCCTTTTCATAAAGACGCCATGAGCATTACCCCCCGACTCCAAACATACCTCTGCCATTTAAACTGTCTTGGATTTCACCACAAAGACTACCAAATGGAGTCCAATTCATTCTTCGGGGGGCCCCAAATAATAAAACATAATTTCAGTCTAATCTGCCTGAAGAATGTCCTCCGTTTGAAGTTGACAGTGCTCTATCTTCTTGGGGAAATAATTGCCTTTTTGAGTACAGCGAGGGAGAGGCCACTGAGGTAAGCCTGTGGAGGCTCTGCACCTTACAGGTGCGCCCTTGGACAGACAGGCCCGTTCGTTGTTCTAGCCCATTCTGGGCGGGAACCCCTTTTGGTGTTTTAAACATTGTTATAATTTAGCTATTGAAAAATAGCAGATCTACAAGCTCATAGCGCGCCTCCGAGTGTCGCGCTACGAGCTTGTAGGTCTGCTATTTTTTAAATATCTTTCAGAGCCAACGTTTTTAACTCAAATCTTTGCTTCTGAGGGGTTCCTGGAATAACATATTTTCGGATGGGGGTCGGTGGCCAATTACATATCATTTTTGGTGTCCTTCACTGAAATATTGAGCCCCACTGATACAGAAACATGAGGTATTTCAGAAAACTGTCAGAATTTAGAATACTTTTTTATTTAGGCCTAAATGGGCTAGACTGGAGAAAGAGGGGGGGAAAGCCACACTGAAAGAATTTATCTGACAGTTGAAACTTTACTGGGCACTAGGAATGAACAGCACGACACTGGATTCTCCAATCATCTTGTAGCTGAACAAAGAGACGCTGGTTCTCAGTAATTCCCCCTGTCTGTTAGAGCTGATGAATTCCTGTTAATAATGCTTTATCGTTTTGTTCGACACGTTTTGTAAATCGCTCTGGACGTAATCGGTTTGGTTTGGCTAACCGGTATACGTTTGTGACAATAAAAGTCATTGTCCTACATTGTTGAAAAACAAATTTCTGAAGCTTTGTGATTCAGGTATGGGATGACAGCATATATGAGCTCAGTTTGCCCTTATGAACAATGAATGAGATCATCTGTGTGCATTGATTATTAAGTTAAACATTTATTTCCTAATCATTTCAGTTAAAGTGTAGCTATTTATCAGCTATGGGACGTAGTTATACTGTGGCCTCTTGTCTAAGACTAACTGAATCTCCACCTCATTTGTCAAACTTCTCTCTTACTTTCATGGGGCCTATTAATTGAGCAGAGAAATCTGTTCCTCTCTAAACATGGCATTGAAAGCTGCTGAACAGCTGTCCTAGCTCTGGAGAATCATATGGAAGAATGCATTATCGGCCTTGTTTGAATATTCCCTCGGATTCGGAATAATCAGGCAGCTATTCAGCAGTGAGATGGCCAGGCGCAGATGCCAAAGCACAGCTGAGGGGCGCACGCCGATGCAGTGCCGCTGAATCGCACACAAAAACAAGTGACCAAACACCGTGAATAATGCAGGTGTGCCTTTCTCTGTTTACTGGACACGATGCTGGAGACATTTTATTTATGTCCTTTTTTGCTTCCTCCCCTCTGTAGTTTCCTCGTATTCTTTCCGTGCCTCGTTCAAGGTGATCCGAGCTTTGCATATTGTTGATTAATCTTATTGCACAGTAGCTAGCATTGATCACAGAAATGATTAGAAATGCATTAGTCAGCAGCCTGTTTGGAGTGGTTGGGTTTAAGTGCTGGTGCCAAGCCATTTTCCATAGGTGTCCATGTTTTTAATTTTGTTATATAGAATTTTGCAAATGGATGCATGCATGCCGCCCAAATACAGCATCAAAGCTTTAATGCAGACAGACGTAATTTAATCTCCTAGATGGCAGCCCTGATGGAGTCTGTAGAGAAGGCATCTCTGCTAAATTCATTATGCTAAAAGTTGCTAGATCTCACTGATGAGAGCGAGACTGAGCAGCATAACCTGTGTTTTGTGGGGTTTTGTGTGAGAAATCCTTGCCCTGCAATGACATGATTATAAAAGCATAGTGTTCTGTAATCCGAGTGTCTTTTTGAAAGAGCTATTTCGATTTGTTTCCCCTCCCCACCTTATCTTTGCAACTGACAACATTTGTGTCAATATTATACAGCCACATTAAGATACTGAATGGAAAGGAATTTATGCTATTGTAGTACAATTGTAGTACACACACGTTATGGTTTGTTTCAGCACACGTGAGAGCTATATGATTCATGTACAGTCCAGTCCACGAACCACAGTTGTGGTCAGATGTATAAGTAACACTGCAACAGTTAAGTAAGTCCTGCTGTCAATGTTCAGCCAGTGGTGGTTTAAACAGTGACACTGCCACCTAGTGAAACATCTTTAACTTTCTGACTTTCTTGTTGCTAAGGTTTTTTTTGTTTTAGTTTTTTGTTTTGCATTTCTATATAATGCATTGCTAACTATAGTTATGTTAATAGTCCAATCTCCTCACTGCAGTCACTCATGTTTGATCAGGACTGAGTCCTGTTTCACAGTCCACCTCTAATCAAGTGTATTTTTCACAAAATAAACTTGGCTCCCCCTGTTTTCTCTGTTTAGCTACGGAAGTTTATGTTGACTATGAATACATATATTTTCTTTATCCTGCTTTTTTTTTTTTTAGAACACATTTATACAGCATAAATGCACAGTAGAACATGTATTATGAACTTAGTGAAGTGCCCACAGATCCTTGCTGTCAATCAGACGCATAGAGGAATGCCATCGCCTACTCCTGTGTTTAATTAAAAGATACAATAAGCAAGTAGAATGAAAAACTAATAATAATAATTACAAAAAAAGCTTCCTGCTATGAGCTTTTAAATAATAATAACAATTGATATAAAACTAAAATCAGCAATAGAATAAACAAACAACATTATAACATGTTTAAAATGCAGGGAGAAGTAAAACATTAATAGAATCAAACATTAATATTTCAAGTTTCTTGATTATGGAAAGGCCTGACGAAGACACTGATTTATCAAGCATGAGCTCCCACAGGCTAGGTTGTTATAGAGTTGAGGAGCTAGCCACGTCACGGAAGGACGTTGGGTGCTGGAGCACTGAGGAGGGGCACCAAATTGTGGGAAGAAGTGAAAAATGACTAAACTATCGCTGCAAGAGCGCCGACATTTTTAAGCAAAGGCTAATATAAACCAAAATCATCTAAGCATATATATAGCTTGCTGCTTAGCAGGAATGGAAACAAAATCTAAAGATATTTTTGTGAATGGAAATCCCAGCCTCCGTTCCTCGGATTTCGGGAGGTGTAGTTCCAGCAAGTGCCCTCCAGACTTTCAGGTCCGGTTCTGTCCCGGCACCGACATATTTGTCCATGACAAGCTTCGTCCCACTGGAGTGTTATAAATGCCATTTATTCTGTTTTCGTTGCATTTGAGCTTGACGCCAATCTTCCTGCAGTCCATTTCTAGTGCCAGTAGTAGTTCCCTTCCTTTCTCTGCTGTGTCCGAGACTAGGGCAATGTCATCTACTTAGTCGAGGTTGGTGATATACTGCAGTAATGGAATGTACTCACTTAGTCTGCCTCAGGACAAGGGCTCTGGACGAGCAGACAATGACATCAATGGTGTCAATTGCTGCACTCAAGTCCCCACAAATAAGTATGAAACAGCCATCCGTTTCAGCATTCAGTAAAAGATCATGTGTGACTCTAATAGTGCAGTCTCAGTACTGTGGTTTTTAATGTGTGCCATAAATTGCATTGAGACTGTCTTTCCAGAATGTTTGAAATGAATAGCATTTTAGAAATTAATTGTTATTTGCGTCAACAGTCAAGAGGCTGAAGCAAGCAATCTTAGAATAGGTAGAAGATGGAAGGAGATTTTGAACATAAGGGGCAACTGCTTTCAATCTATGTTCAATATTGTTTTGTTTAGCTTAGTTCATCATTGTAATACAAGGGTACAGGTATAGTTAAAAAGCAATTACAGTGACTAGAAATGTGCAGGACAGGCCTCAAATTAGACCTCAAATTAGAATCACTGTTTGTCACATGATCCATTGTAAACTAAACCATGACGAAAGATTAAATAAATATTAAATACTAATCAAAAGGTTTAGACTATAACATACCAGTAAGACGCCTGAGGGCGCGTGCACGCATCCGCCTCGTTGACGGCAGACTGCTGGGCGAGCACTGGCACTTTGGCATGGGGGGTTCAGATCAACATGGAATGAATTCTGTACTGGCCATATAAGGAGCATGTCTTGAGTGTACAGGGTTTGATGAGGTCAGATCAACATTATGGAACGTCAGAACAGGTCAGCTCCATACATACAGTATATGGAGATCTAAGGTTGGTAGCCGGGACATTCTCTTGAGTGTACAGGGTTTAATTCTCAGGCCTCTAGTTTTCGCCAGGCTGCCAGGTGCACTAATAACTTTGGGCAGGCCCGTCTAGAGTTTGAATGGACAGGTGAGGCCTGTTGAGAACTCTAGTTTTCGCCGGCTGCCGGGCGCGGCCGGCTGCACTAATATCTTTGGGGTAGGCCCGTCTAGAGTTTGAAATTTGGATGGACAAGTCAAAAGGGACAGTTCACAGAGAAGATTGTGTGCACATCTCAATGCCTATATTCAGGCCATGTGCTGGATGTCAGGCATCAAGGCAAACACCAAGGAAGAGGAAGAACATCCAGCACACCAGTTTGTAGAGCTCCGAGACTTACTTTATTTTAGGGCAACAAATTGCACAAGTCAAAAGGGAGACATCGTATAGAGGAAGGATGGATAGGGAAGGATCAACATATGGAATGTCAGAACAGGTTCTTATATCATATATCCATATATGGAGATCTAAGGGTTTGAGGTTTGAGGTCAGATGTAGAGTTTGCTGGCCCAATATCGGGGATCTCCATATACAGTATGGGCTTAACTGCGACAGGTCAGAGCAGGTCATATTTACTATGACATCAGGGTCTCCACATCTCGATCCCTGATGATGAGAAATGATGTCACGAGACCTGGTCACCATATATGGTGCCCGACACACTAACTGACAGGAAATGCTCGATTCCATATAGTTAACGGCGCATCGTGAGATCACTGAAGGATTGGCATAAAGAACGAAGCATCAGTCATGCCATTCAAAGCCACATATAGCCTATAGGAACTACCGTATATCCAATATCCTAAATGTTGTGCATCTCTTGAATGCCATGTTGAAAAGGTGTTGTCTGTTGCACTTCGGTGAAGGCTTTCCAAACAAAGGAAACACCTTCACAATTAAAGAGCATATAGTATCCTTTTTTTTAACAGCACAGGCGCAAATCATAAGGGCCCTCTGAAGACAACTGTAGCCACATGTTCAACAATCCCCATTAAAAAACCTGGGGAAATTAATGAGCTTCCATTGGCACCCGCACAACAAAGGGATCTATAAAGCAGCCCACAGTGTTCTCCGGGTGTAACTTTACTCTCCAGTAGTTCTCAATCAACCAGCAGCAGCCCATTTTTTATTTTATCTTCCCTGTAATACCTACAGTGGGGCAGTATATAAACATTGTAACTCACACGTAAGTTTACATAAATATGTTAAGCCGCCATGGTCTATAGTTTCTCGTACAGTGTTGTCGCACGTTGGAACTAATGTGTGTCGCCGTTGTCATCCCAAGTAGCTCAAATTGACCATTACTTGACTGGAATTGGTTTCACTCCCAATAACAAGCCATGTTAGAATGTCCAAATAAAACGCTTTAGTTTATTTATACAATAATCAAAAATTGTTCTGTATGGGGAACACTACTCTCTCGCGCTATGCGATCACCATTGATTTCTACTTTCTACCTGCTTGAGCACAATTAACCCATTCTGACCTGAGATCAAAAAAATAATAGCAGACCTACAAGCTCGTAGCGCGCCACTCGGTGGCGCAGTATGAGCTTGTAGATCTGCTATTTTTCAATAGCTAAAGCATAGCATGATGCTCACACCAAAAGGTGTTCCCGCCCAAAATTGGTTAATGACTCAAAGAGCGCAGAGGTTTGCAGAAAGGTATTAATTAGAACCTTATTTATGTAGATGCTTGGTAAATTTGCATAAAAAGCAATTCCACAGATGGGTTTATGGCAGTAATGACTGTACCAGACTGCAATAAAACATCTGCTTAATCACAACGGAGACAGTCAATGGCTGCTGTGAAAACAGGCTGTCCGAGACAAGTACACCTCTCGAAGAAAGGTACTGAGGTGAGGTGGCAACTTGGACGGTATATGCTTGAAGACGGTATTAATTAACGTCAACATTTCTAAGTGGAAAAATAGAGCAAATAATACATCCACAGATATTTGTGTTTTTTCCTATCCTTTTCCCCCAATTTAGTCGTTATGCCAATAACCTTCTCCCCACACGTTCCTACTGTATATGTGTTGTCACTGATGCTGTATCCCACTGACTGAAGCACTGAGAGAAACTGTTGCGCCTTTCTTCGTCCTTTTTTTCTTCAAACTTGACTACGGTAGCGGTGGTCTCAAAAACATAAGGGAAACTTTTGACAGGAAAAGGCTCGCTCGCCGTATAGAAAAAGAAGTAAAACTCCTTAGACTGAGACTTAAAAAAATATTTTTTTATTTTATTTTATCATGCTCTTATGGTGCTCATGGTGCAATTAAAAAGCAAACGTTTCGGTCCTAAGAGCTTCGTCAGTGTATCCCACTGACTCACATGTATGCCAGTGAGGAGCCCCCAGCGGGAGGACGTATAGAGCCTCCATCTTACTCCTCCCGCCTGACACTCCCCGCTGACAGGTGCCACGCCAGCCCACAGGAGCACGTTCAGTGACGAATATGACCTGCCTGGCTTCGTTCCGTGCCCCGGACATGGTAGCCTGGCGCGGCCCAGACTCACAGCGAGGATTCGCTGACGTTTCCTCCCCGGGAGCGGGGAGGAAACGTCAGTGAATCCTCGCTGTGAGTCTGGGCCGGTTGTGTTCGTTTAGACGCTCGACAAAGTCTGATGCACCGCGGTGGATTGGATGTGTGTGTGTGTGTGTGTGTGTGTGTGTGTGTGTGTGTGTGTGTGTGTGTGTGTGTGTGTGTGTGTGTGTGTGTGTGTGTGTGTGTGTGTGTGTGTGTGTGTGTGTGTGTGTGTGTGTGTGTGTGTGTGTGTGTGTGTGTGTGTGTGTGTGTGTGTGTGTGTGTGTGTGTGTGCTTGTTTTAATGGAATAACAATTAAAAAGAAAAACTGTTTTCACTTGCTCAATATATGTTTTAATACCTAGCATGTCTGTCAGGGACCTTCTTCGGAAGAAGGTATACTTGCGGATACTATAATCATAAATATAAAAATAAAATGCTTGGAAAAATAAAATGCTTGGAAGCAGCCCCTACATTACAATGTTGCAAACTGCGTAATTACTGCCTTAAGTAAGTCGGGGAAATGAGGAACCTTATGCAACAGGGGTGTTGAGAGAGTGACATCTAGTGGCTGACTGTTGTCTGTTATTGCACCCCTAATTTGTACGATAGTATAAATTAGGGGTGCAATAACAGACATCGGTGTCGTGTGCCAAGAATATCTGATATACAAGCTCATAATGCGATGCGATGTGACACCTTATGAGCTTGTAGTATGTAGCTAATTCCAGCAAGCGCCCCCGGGAAGAGACACCGTCATACAACGTGGTATAAATCACGCTTTAGGAGAGAGTACTGTGACGGAGAAAAACATCTGTTCAAAAGCAAAGCAAAGATGGTTACAAAGAGATGTCCTCTCGCAGATATTTGCCAGTGGTATTTTGAGTGCTGTGATGTTGAGAGAAATGCCCTTATCATGTTGGCAGGACAATCCACTTTCTGTGTCTCAGAGAAGAAATAATTCTGTTCCAAGTTTAAGCCAAGTCTTTGTTTGTTTACAGTATACGTGTGCCAATTATTCTTTAGAAAACAGTCCATTTTGTGTCTTTCTAATCCACGGGAGCCACACATTTGCACTTACGCATAGATGTGGGTGTGCACGAGCGCTCACGCATGCACATGCGCTCGCGTACACACACACACACACACGTACACTCGCGCGCGCGCACACACACTCACAGAACGGCAGTGTGGCTGCAAGGTCACTCCAAGTATTGATAAATCACCCAGCTGTGATTCCCTCCTGACAGCTCAAACTAACATCAAGCTGGATGGGGGAGAACAAAAGACCATCAAGCGGCCCTTTTCCTGACACTTTTATTCAATCACGGCCAGATTGCTTACGACAGCACCAGCAGCTGTTTCGTCTTCATCTTTCCCCATTTGATAAAGCGTGTCAAGTCATATTTCTGTAAGTACTTCACCTCACCCCATACTGTGCCGATCCGCAGCGATTCGGCATATGCACATTCCACATGAGGGGATCGTCAAATGGGTCAGGGAGTAATGACACCCCTCTGAAGGTCGCAGCACGTTGACGTTGTGTGGGAGGATGGGGGGGGGGGGGTGGGGAGGTGGGTTTGGGGTGGGGTTGGGGGTGGGGGGGGGGGGGAGCGACAAAGCAACAAGCTGAAGGTCAAAGATAAGAGCGGGAGCAGAGATATCTAAGATAGCCCACCAGAAAATTAAACAATGAGGGAAACGCGGCGAGGCTTTGATTGTGTGATTGTGTTGTTTAGAAGAGGGTGTGTGTGTGTGTGGGGTGGTGGGGGGGTGGGGGGTGCTTGTGATTTGTTATTTTGGGAACGCCATACCATTCTGAGCTCTTCTCTTAACCTTGTTCCCCCGTGGGATGGAGGTCAGTGATAGGCCAGGAGAAATATTGCAGATGTCCATTGTTTTGTTTATGATCAGACATCATCAGCCCCCAGCAGAAATGAGATTTCCATTTCACCGCTAGCCTTTTCATGTCTGTGGCCTTTGCAGACACTTTTCCTATGCACGAGCGTGCCTTGATAACAATAACAGGTGTTTGGATATTTCAGGAAGTGGGACAAGTGGCATCTGCGAAAGAGTGAATGCAACTAAGGTCAAAATATGTAATGTCTCCAAAAGTGTTCTCACAAAAGGTCGCTTGGTTGGTTCCAGGACAAGGTTTTTTTGTTTGACAAAATTGTTAGGAAAACAATTATTTAAGTAGTAGTCTAAATCTAAATAGTCTAAATTTAGGTGTTTTTTCTCTGGCGCCACATAAGAGATCATCAGGGCTGCAAAAAGAAACCTGTGCCGAACAGACGTCACAAGCAGGCTCGGCAAGGCCAGAAACTCCTTACAGAGGCTTAACAACGTCTGGAAGTCGGCCCTGTACAGAACCAACACCAAACTTAGACTGTACCAGAGCTGTGTCCTGTCTACCCTGCTATGCGGTTCTGAATGTTGGAGAACGACAGAAAATGATCTCCACAAGCTGTCAACCTTGCACACCAAAAGCTTACGGAAAATGCAACGAATATTCTGGCCTTAAAACCATATCCAACCAACACCTACTTGATCTGTGCAAACAAGAAAACATGGATTCCATCCTCAATGAGAAGACGGTGGAAATGGATTGGGCATGTAATACGTAGAGAACAGGAACAACATCACCAAAACTCCACTTCACTGGACACCAGAGGGCAAACGTAAAAGAGGCCGACCCGAGAACACATGGCGTAGGACAGTGGACGAAGACCCTGCATCACACCTGGGGATTTATAAAGACGCTGGCCCAGGACAGACAGAAGTGGAGATCCTTTTGTTGCTGCCAGCCGACATAAAGAGCAGTAAGTATAAGTAAATGTATTAAGTAGCTGTTGTGTTTTCAGCAGAAGCGGTTACATGTATTGACTGATTAGGTATTCATACAAATGGCCTGTACTATGGCACCATACTGTACCTGCAGTGTCTAATCCAGGAGTGTAATTGCAATCATCTACCACCAGACCAGAGTCATCAACGTATCACTTTTGAAATCCTGCTCTCTGGGAAGGTAACAAAGCTGTTCAAGTCAAAGGCCACATGGGATTTAGTATGATGTATGATCTCAGGATAGTTTTCTCAAGATTCTCAGTCCACAAAACATTTCATGTTATCTTGGCCAGAGTGAGTGCGGACACACTGACTCTGTGGAAAAAGAGACATGTAAATCAGGTGGAATGTGGGAAATGCTTGTATCCAAAAAAAAAGAAGAAGAAGAAGAAGAAGAAGAGGGACAGCTCACTCCACTCAGACTTGGCCTGGCTCCCAGGAATGCAGTTAGCTAGCATACAATCACTGCCTATTCACGGTGGCACAGCTGCTGTGCACATATGTTACCCACCAAAGGAAGAGGACATCAACCATACCCACCTTGCACAGGTTAGCAGATGAATGGCATTCACTCCTTTGACAGTCTGCCCTCGTCTCAGTGTATTATTGCAAGCTCAACAAATAAAGTTTCTCTCCAATGTGGCCTCAACTTTATGCACTCAAACTGAGCACATCTTCCATTTTGACTCCCAAACCTTATTTCTAAATCAGCTCTTTTGTGAGTTGTTGATTTAAAGATTTTTGTTGATTGGATTGGATATGACTGATTGGCAATCGTGTATTGAGGTTATACACATAACTGATCATAATTATGTCAATGAACGAATGAACGAACTCTCTGAAATCACTTGAATCAAGTCATCATTTCCTATTGGGGTGTTTCAGAAGGACAATGGCAGAGTACAGTAATGGCATGGGATGGAAATAGGAGTGCACACAAAGACTTTCTATAGCCCTCGGCAAATGACCGAAACTGAAGAGAAAGAAAAGATTACATTTATTCAAGGCTGTCTTTCATCAAGAGGCTTAAAGCCCAAACTTTGAATGTAACCCCAAATTATATGCATATTGAACTGACCTCTCTCACCTTTTTTTCATAAAGCCAGAGAGGAGGCGTGATATGCAAAAACCCACAGATCCTTTGGTTCATCATTTAGACGATTTCAGCACTTTTGCTTTTCCAAGAGTGATCATGTTAGTCGCTAACACATGCAGATAGAAAAGAGTTTCACACAGATAGAGAGAGAGAGAGAGAGAGAGAGAGAGAAGTCACACACTGAATTCTCCATTTTGTTATTGCAGCATGACAAACAATGTGACCCGGCTGCACTTAAAATTCACTTGGTGCAAAGTCAGACACTTTGAAAGGGTGTGTGATTAAGGAAGCGCCCGATAACTGTGAACCGCTCTCACATTATCCATTGTTAAACGCACGTTCCTTTTGTCACCCATCTCTACAACTATAACCTATTAGCTTTAGTGAAGTGCTCGGAGCCAATGGAGCCGTGTGAAGGTTGTTCACCCATCCAACGGAGGCCATTTACAGCGAGAGAGACCCCAGAGCCATGCCGCTGCAGCTCTCTAATGACTCCATCAGCCACGCTGATGGGACCAAATGGCACCCAGAGATTTCAGCACATTCCCTGAGCATGCATTACATTTGCTCCCCTTATTCCTGTTATTTCGCTCTAATGGCGACGCGCAAGCGTGCATGTAAGGACCATGTAAAACATCTGCGAAAAAAATTGTAGCACTGTCTTGATATTTTCTTTTATCGAAGTCATCAGCAGCAGCCCCCTGTCATAAATACAGTATTTCCCATAAGCAGAATATGAGTCGCGTATTATACGTGCCACCTTCAGATACTCCTCAACACTGACTGAGGAACTTTGGAATTTCTCATTTACCGTAATTCTGCACTTGCAACCTTACCACAATTATTGTGGATCATTGCAAACTACTCTCACGCCGTTTTTTTATTTAACTAGGAATACAAATAGAGCTTGCAGAGTGTTCCATTTGTAGTTCCATCCTTGCTGGGTGTACTTAAATCAACACCAAGGATTTTTATTGTGTAGGAAATCACGGTTTATCCAAACCTCCAACCAACAATTAACTGAAACTATGATTAACATACATGGGCCTCTCTTTTGTTCAAGACAGTGTGAAGTCACAAGAGTATTCATTAGGCCTTGTGTCCTGTTTGAAATAGTGCAGCTAAAGCCTTTAGCTGTGGGCATCTCTCTGGAAGAGATATAATGATCCTCCAATTAGAGACAGAATTATGAGACCTGTTTATTAGTCCTAATTCATCTCATAGTGCTGCTGAGCATATCAAATACCACTGAGAGAAGAGGGGGAAGAAAATCAACAATTTGCCCAGTATAATTATAGATCTATTAAGAGTTTCACAACAGTGACAAGCCACGCTATTCACATCGTTTTCTACTGTCAGGGACAATACTCAGGAATTGTGGATGTGTTCATTAACGCATGCATTCATACCGGCTCAATGACATCTTGCATTTCAAAGATGACTGTGAGTCTCTTACAGATACTGTAAATTGCACTTTTTTCATTAGCAAGAATGGTCTTAACATTAGTAATTCTAAATGAATTTTGAGACGCCAGTCAGGCCTACATTCTTGTAGCTTATCATGCTATAGCAGGCTTTGGTTGTTGTAAAGGAGTTTTCCATAATAAAAAGACCTCTGAAATGTGAGGTTCTTAGGTTAATGGGACCCGACTGTAAACAACATGCAGTACGGCCCATTCTTAAGCATATGTAGTATAAAAATATGTAGTATACATAGATTTAAATTGAACTTAAAGGGACATTTTGATTTGATCTGTTAGCTCTTTAAAAAAAATGTACATTACAACTAATCAGTTAAGGTAGTATATTTGGGCTTTTGATAGGGCCAACCGGGTGCTGTCATCGTAAATGATGAGGAGATCCCTGTAGTGCTCAACCAAATGCATTTTGCCAGATGGAATCAAGCACATTTTCTTCTGATTATATACATAAGTAGACCTGATTACAGCATACCAAAAATCAATACTGTAATGGTCCACTCACAAAGCGGTTCAAGGTTGTACTTGTTACAATTTGTGCACTGGTAATTAAATCTCTTTTTTGTTTGACTTCCTTCAGACAATGTACTGTAGCAACAAGGGCATCAGCATTCATCAGTAGTTGCCCACAGCACCTTCTATAAACAACACCAAACTTTACCTAGAATAAAGTAAAGATAGCCTGTGTGACTGTTAACATTTGCAGCTATCTGTTAGTGTGGAAACGGCTTGTGAAATAATCAGGACTAGTTTATCCTCTCAATTTGACACAGACAACTTTGCCAAATTGAGACCTTGTTGTTAGTGTAGTGTAGCCAAGGATCTCTCAGAAGAGCCTGAGAGCCTGGCCACGTGGTATTGGAGGTAGAAGGAAGCTATGCTAGTCTACCTATGTAGATAGATCATCTCTGGAGGCCCGAGGTCCTCGGGGTAAACCTTGGGCTGAGCCCGATTGGCAGGGCTGGTTTGCGCGTCGGTCTGGCGAGTGGGAGCCCCGGATTCAATCCCCGCTTCCGCGCAATGCTACAATCTGGCGTAGTCGGCAGGACGTGGAGCGTGATGTCCTCGTGTGAGGGACATGAGGGACATCGTGTTCGGCGGTCCACGGTGTGAAGTGAGAAGTGCGAGGACGTGCTTCAAAAGACTGGGGGGGGGTGATTGTATAGCCCCCATCCAAGACCCAGCCCGCAACAGCCCTGCCAATCTGGCTCAGCCCTATTGTTACGGTAGGTTTGCGCTTTGGTCTGTCAAGTGGGAGCCCCGGGTTCAATCCCCGCTTCCGTGCAATGCTACAATCGCCTGTTGATGGATAATTGCCTGAATATACTTCAAATCCAGTGGGATTAAAAACGTGGTGGATATATGGTGTTAACTGCTGTAGCCTGAATGTGGCAATATGTTTGAAAATGACTGTTTGACGTGGTTCTTACTTTTTGTTATTTTATTTGAACTGTCAGTTTGTCACCCCCTCCCACTTGTTGATGGGCTATTTTACTGTAATGTTTGATAGACTCTAACAAAAGCGCCATTGAAATGTACCAACAACTTGAACACATATACAAAATATAGCTATAGCTATAGCCATTGGTTCACAAAATCGTTCTGTTATAGACAACAGAGATAGAAATCCAATCAGTAATCTCTCCTTTCATCTGATAACTAATCGGCAACCACCTGGGCTAGTTCTCCCCTCCCATCTCTAATGCTGACGCTAGCTAATATTAGCCTACTGTTTGTTACTGAAGGTTAAAGATGGAGTGGCGTAATCCCCCCCCCCCCCCCCCCCCCCCCACGAGTGACTAATTCTCGTACAATCCCCCTGCAAAAAGTGTACAAAAAGTGTTAAAATTGTGTTTGTATGTGGCCACACCCACCATGCAGTTCATTAATTATACCTGGCTTTCACCTTACCACCGCCCACCTGAATTTAAGCCTCGCCCACAGCTGTTGTTGATTTTATGATGACATTAAAGTGGTGTATTTCGATTGGGCCTTTTGACTCAAAGGCTTTCAGCTTTCAGGAAGAAACCAAAAATACACAGGGAAGACATATTTGAAAATTATATCCACACCTTGGGGTCTAAGAGTAATGTTGACTCCCCTAGACACATACAAAACAGAAAAAGTACAAAAGTCACGACACTCCTTCTTTAAGGTTGATTTATTTTCATACAAATGTCTCTCTAGGCTAGGTGTTAACCTAACCAACATCCTCAATTTTGAATCATATCCAGTGACTCTGTGAGTTGGCAACAAAAACATTTTCATCAACAGCATGCCAAACTAAGGTCATACAGTTATTACAGTAGTCCACAGTAGTAAACAATGTATTTACTTTCCTTTTTTACACGCAAATGACAATACAAACATACAGAAAACAACAATGAACATTACAAGACAATACAATTACTAATATAAAGAAAGCAAAACAACAATAACCAAAAAACAAAACAAAAAAACAACAACAGCACTACTCCTCTTCAGCTCCATCCATTAAATGTGACAAATTATTGTTCTTTATGTATCTAATAAAACGGCCCCACACCTCCTGAAACACTTCTTGTTTGTCCTTAAGAATATATGCAATCTTTTCCAAAGGTAAACATATAGACAATTCCCTGAACCACTGTGTAATACTTGGCAGTAGTCCACATTTAGTTGAACTCTGACCTGGACATTTTTCAGGATTCGGTCATATGTCATACGCCGAAATGACCAGACCATAATGCTCCTGTGTTAGCTCTGTCACATGCTGTCGACAACCCACCCAAAAAACTATCTGGTGAATGGTTCCCCATCCTCACCTGCCTTCTCTGCTGCCTCACCAGACCGTGAACCCACCTTCGCATCAATACTGCCTTTTCAATCAGAAACACCTGCTTCGCAGTGCATTTACTGGTGTCCTCAACAACTGTTGCAAAACATTTATTTAAGGATCACTGCATTTGGTCGCTTGGCAGATTAGTGTGCGTGCGCACGGGTGTGCGTAGTCTGCTTACGCATGTGTGTATACTTTACTGAGAAATATTGTGCTTATATAACTTGAGAACTTTAGTTTGTTTTGGTGTACCATATGATACCTTTTGAATCACTTTATGACGAAAGTGTGTTTATATTTTTGTAATCTGTTTTCTAATTGTTACTTCCGGAGTATTTTATAGATGTAACAAAGCAGTATGGCGGATACTGAAATGTATAGTGATGGCTTAGGAAACAATAAATTATAGAACATATTTCGGTAATTGTTCAGAGCACAATTGTCTGTTTAGTTTTTAAATAAATACTTATTTCTTTGCATTTTGATTATCTTGCCTCGGATCCTTTCCCCCAGGTTTTATGTAATGTTGCTCCCAACTTAATTCCCTTAGACTACTAAATATTTGGAGTCATGTTTTGTACGCTATCATACTACAGTATGCTTGGAGTCTACAAACAGCAACATAAACGGCAAGCAGTCTGGTTCACAGATGGTTGTGTGAGGCAGGAAGAGATAGTACAAGCACTGATAAATATTGCATTTGTTTAACATATCTTTTTCAGAAAAACAATAACAGTGGTGCTGCTACAATAATGTCAGTCATGAAATGCTCTAGTAGTCGACACTATCCAACTTGCATAAACAAAATCACAGCGGTATTGGTGTGATGTGCAAAGTAAAATGTCTGGTGGAATAGACATCTGAGTGATTGGAACACTGCATGCAGTTGTGGTGCGTTCATGCCAAGTGGGAAGTATCTGAATTTTAACTTTACTACCCACCGTTTAAATGCTGTGGAATATAGATCTTACACCTCAAGAACGTCTCCAAATTCCCTCCCACTCTAACCCTGTCTTCTTTGGACTACTGTAACTGCCACACACCTTTTAATCTGGATCCCTGGCAGGAGTCTCCAGAAGCTTCAATAGAACTATAACAGTGCTGCCAAGATGCCATTGCTGATTAGAGTGTGAAAACACTCATATCACACCCATCCTACTGTACACTCACTGCACTAGCTCCATAGCTGTCCCCTCCAGGATCAAGTACAACATTCTTATCCTGATCTACAGTATCAGTGCATCCATGAAAATACTAATAACGCCTAACTCAAGGAGTTGCCAAGTCACCAATCAACTTAATTGAAGTGGTTGGTTGAATACATTATTACCAGTTTGCAAAAAAAATAACACAGAGACTTTGACTTTTTTGCTAGAGTCAGTTTCAAATTGCAGCCACCTGTAAGTGCTCTTTGAGCGGTTCTGAAGGAGAGCGATTCACATTCCTTTACGACTATTAGTAGGGCGCGTTCCACATTGTTGTGAACGAATTTAACCCCCTTTTTGAGCCAAATCTGGGTTGAACGTGGTGGTGTTGCTGTGAACGGCGTTGACGTTTTAGGTCCATGGGTGTCTTTGTGGTGCAGCATATCTTGTAGTCCAGGCCCATTTGCACATAGTAGAGCAAGTTGCTGTACTATGTCCTCTACCCTGAGCCATCCCAACCTAGCAAAATGAGTATGGGTAAGATGAGTTGTATAGAAGTAAGGGCCGATTCATACTCCTATTTTACCGCTGTTTCGGCGCTGTAGTGCCAAAATGATTTCGGCTCGTCAGAAATTTTCAGTAGCATCGAAGAGCCGACTTTAGGACGGTACCCGCCCCCCCGAACCACAAATGACGTCAAATTGTAGGCTCTACAGCGCCGAACCGACTTTTATTCGGCTCTAAAATAGGAGTATGAATCGGCCCTAAGGCCAAGCAGTATTCTGACCAGTTTGGGTTGTCTATGTTTTTAGGGCCTACTTTGTGGTGCTATGTGGTACCATGAGTTGCATGCATACTGCATAGTCATAGTACCCTTGAATGAGTTATTCTATTGTACCAAAGGAGAATGGATTCAGTTTTACCCAGGTGTATAGCGATCGTTTCTTGTCAGCGAGCCATGTGCAGATTCTAGAGAGTTCAGAGCTACCTGCAATTTGTCCTTGCCCGAAGACCAGGAAAGCCGGGTCATCCGCAAATAAGAGCAGGTTTCAGTCACAAGCTGATGTCATGTCGTTCACGTACTGTATATTAGGAATAGTAAAGTCCCTAGTATGCTTCCTTGAGGAACACCGCAGCTCACGTACTGGGAGGGGCGAGGACAGGTTTCCGTTCACCTACACATGTGTGCTCTCCTGACCATACGATTGGATATATATACTGTACTTAAGCCTGATAGCTTAGATGTGTGCCGGTGCCTCACACCGAAAATAGCAGATGATGAGTCTATCAGCTTGTGCGGTAAATCGACAATATTTATCACGTGACATCAACAATTGCCTTGAAGATCGTCTATCCCATTCTGACCTGAAATCAGATTCATACGAGGTTTCCGCCGGACACTACACTGGTCTGATGAACCCATTCTGACCTGAGATCAGATTCTAAAAATGTCAGTCGCTCTTCGATTTTTCAAAAATAGCAGACCTACAAGCTCGTATCACGCCACTCGGTGGCGCGATATGAGCTTGTAGATCTGCTATTTTTAAATAGCTAAAGCATAACATGATGCTTTAACACCAAAATGGGTGCCCGTTCAGAATGGGCTATTATCTTGTAGATCGGCTATTTTCGAGCGAAATGATGTGCAGCCAACCAAGTATAATCAGGTTTTACTATCCAGCAACAGCCTGTTTCTCCCCAAGTCTGTAGCAACTTTATCTTTTAATAAAAACACAACAAATGAAACGTTTTATGGCAGCAAAGATTCCTAGTATAAACTAGAACTGCACTCTGTCGAGTGCATACTTGCTTGTTGCACACTAGTAGGCCATAAATGGCCAACTAGTGCGCAAGCAGAGCGCGCAAGTACTTTCGACCGCTGTAAACTGTGGAATCTCAGTATCTCTGTGAAGGAACGTTTGAAATGTCTAAGTATTAGGTGTAACTATTTGCTACCTACCTACTTTATGCATGTAAACACCTAGTATTATTAAGTATCGTTCAAGTTTCTATCTATATAAGAAATACAGTTTTATCACTTTAGAAATATTCTGGATCCCTTTTTAGTTTTTCAAAGAAAAACAAATCATTGATATGTGATGAAAGAAAAGTATATAAACTGAATTAAAATATATATTATACAGTATAATTATTGTATTACTTATTGTAAATTGTCAATTGTTTTAAATGTATTTCATCTTGGACTATAGTGATATTAATACTAAATCATGATCAGAGTAATATGTGTCTAACTTCAATTTCTGTAATAATACTTTCACATTTGTTAAAATATACATGATCTAAAATACTTCCGAAAACCAATTACACTCTGGCATTGGGTCCTTTAATCCACATATTTCTTCCGTCATCATTGAGAACTAGTTATAAATATACTATATATATATATGTAATTACTTTGCGCCAAAAGCCGTCCCAGCCAACCCGCCACTTTTGATGCGTATGCAAATAAAACGGCAAATTGTGCCTGATTTGCTGGGACCAGATTACATACATGACCATATTTCTTACGTCATCATTGAGAGCTAGTCATACATATACTATATATATAATTTGTAAGTTGATTAGCGGTATACTGTGGTTACTTTGCGCCAAAAACCGTCCCAGCCAACCCGCCACTTTTGATGCGTATGCAAATAAAACAGCAAATTTGTGCCTGATTTCCTGGGACCAGATTACATACATGACCATATTTCTTACGTCATCATTGAGAGCTAGTCATACATATACACACCATGTACTCTGGTCCCAGCAAATCAGGCACAATTTGCTATTTTATTTTACAGATTATATATATAGTATATGTATGACTAGCTCTCAACGATGACGTAAGAAATATGGTCATGTATGTAATCTGGTCCCAGCAAATCAGGCAAAAATTAGCTGTTTTATTTGCATACGCATCAAAAGTGGCGGGTTGGCTGGGACGGTGCATACGGACCGGGCGGAAATATGACTTGCGCGCTCTGCTTGCGCAAGTAACAAGGTGTGGCCTCTCTGTTCAATCTTTTGCTAGTTACCAGCTGTGCAGTTTGCTATTGAGGCTGCATAAATAACAAGTATGTGATCAGTGGCAAAGCCTTTCTATGCATGGGAAATAATCTGGATGGCATCCGCAATGACAGATTGGCTTTGGGCATGCCAATTGGCACGGTAACTTTGGCACTAACTACAGACCGCTTCACGTTTAAACTTTTGACATACTGTATAACTCTTGAACTGTATGCACAATCAAACTCCACAGAGGCCACCTCCATGTCGACTTGAATCGATTTTCTGGCATTTTGTGTTTTCTTCAAAATACACATTTTCAGATTTGTCCCAAACTCACACAAATTGTGAATTGACTCTCTCTCTGAATTGTGACCTGTAAATATATTCATATTCCATTTTGATTACCTACAAATAAGTTTGCAGGAGGGAGCTGTTTGGCAAAGAAATTACATAAATTGATGGCCATGGACACCCCATCTGAATATGATTTTTGACAGGGGCACCCCAGAAGAGAAGATTTGTGTTAAAAAATAAATACAATTCAAACACTTTCAAGATTTAAAAAAAATGTTCAAACATAGCAGATGTACAAGCTTGCAGCTCTGCACGACGCGACGTGCTGTGAGCTTGCTCTGCTATTTTTAAATAACCATTTTGACGTTTGAGAACAATTCAGTGCCAAAAGTAATTTCACTTCCACCCATAGGGCCGCCACAAATGTCACTGTTTGATACTTAAAGGTGATTTCTTTCCCCCACCAAATTAAGCACATGGTCTCGTGAGTCATGTGACAATGACATTCAAACAGGGTTTCATATTCCATACTGTTTGCCTGTAATTGTCTACGCCTTTGTGCTTGTGGGTGGGTGTTTATTTCTTAATTATTATATTTAGCTATACTTACTGTATGAACACAACATCCAGTCATTCCCAAATTGTTCAGGGGCCTCTGTAGAACGCATTTCCAAACCCCTTTCGGGACACAAACGCAGTTTGTCAAACAAATTCCATTTCTCTATTTCTCTTTGCTACCATCCTGATTTCCCCAACTTCATTATCCAACATAATAAGGTGTTCCTGTTGCACTTCCTGGCAGGAAACTCGTGTGGACCGTAAATCCGTCACCACGCGAACAAAGTATTAGTTTCTCTATTTTGTGCTCTTTACGGTACTGTACATTGTGAGAGTAATGCTACACCAAGCATTTCACACAGGCCTGTGCTGTGTATAGACTAAATATTGTCGTTTACCTAGAAGCAAGGGAGGACTGAATTATTCACAGCTGTTTCAACGGTGTTAAGGCACTTATAATGCATACAATATTTTAGCACCCATTTTCAACCTAGTTGAAAAGTTCAGAAACACCCCCCTACCAGCGCCATCATCGATGGGGAATCCAACCCTAATATAATAGAAACTGCAGTCTTTCTATTCCTGTAAAAGTTTGCACGGTATAATGGATGCCCTTGTTATTGCGTTATATTATCTATATATCTTTGGCATTTTAATGGTCAGTGTCAGTAGTTTGTATGTGTATTGTACGTATGTTGTTTTAATGTTGTGATGTTTTCTGTGGACCCCAGGAAGACTACTGTATAGCAGCGAAGCTAATGGGGATCCGAATAAAGAATAAAGCTCGCCATCGTTACTCAAGAGGTTCATGCACTCATTATACGGACATAATGGTGGACGTTACTCGGAACTCCATATATGGTCATGGCTGACGTGGACTCGGCCAGAGCTCCTTATATGACTGGTCTCCAGAGCCATAGAGTAAGACAAGAGTTACGAAAACTCTGTTCACTTCATGGGGCCAGTCCAACATATACACGTTGTGAGCTTGTAGATCAGCTATTTGAACTATTCTAAAAGGTTTTTATAAAATAGTAAAAAATGGCAAATAAGTTTAGGGATAAGGGTTATGGGTTTTGCGCAAAATATAGCCCAATATGACAATTGTGGTTGCGTAATAAATAAAGTTCATGAATGAATGTATGCACGAGTATAAATATAAAGGAGTCCCTATTAAAACATGAATTAGTTCAGTCTGTGCATCAAACTTAGCTCTTGTTCAGCAGTCTGGTGGTGCTGCTAGGACATGAATGTCCCTTATGTCACCTTTCGCCTTAGCCACGCAACATCTGTCGTGTATTTCCTGGTGCTGTTCGCACCACTCTCCGCAGCGGTGCAGTTTCCGAACCAGGCGGTGCGGTGCCGCTTGTCAGAAACACTCTCCATGGTGCTGCTGTATAGTAGAACTCTGAGGATGCAGGGGCTCATTCGGGAACTTCTTCCCATGCATTCCTATGCTAAGCGAGCCTTCCGTTTTTTGGTCAATGAGATCACGGATTGCAAGGTTGTTGTCATCGAATCAATCTTGACGGCGCCGTTTCACAAGTCCTCACAAGGTCTCATGAGCAGTTGGTATTCTTTATGGCGCACCGAGAGGCCTCGGGCTCTGAGGTGTCATGGTTGATGTCCAGGAGACGTTGAGACAGAGGAGAACGGAATTGAGTATGAGGTGTCTGGATCTTTGAGTGCAGAGACATCAAACTTCTTTTGGGGAGGGTTTGCATGCAGTCTGGATTTTGGCTTCGGGCAAATTCGCATGGAGGAGAAGATGGGACGATGGTCAGTCCAACAATCGTCAGCCCCTCTTGAGGGCCTTTGTGATCAGAACCATGCCTCAATCTTTCTTTTGAGTTATGACATAGTCGATCAGATGCCACTGGCGCAGGTGCATCCATGAGGTCTGTAATTCTGCACACACCGGTAAACCAAGAAGTAGCAAGCAGAGTTAATAATAATAATAATGGATTGCATTTTCATAGCGCTTTTCTATGCACTATACGTGCTTACTCAAAGCGCTTTATAATGGTCCGGCACTATTATTAGACCGCCAACCTACCTCAAACCCTAACCTAACCATAACCACAAGCACGGGAGCAGCGCATGTTCGAGCGCTAGTCCGACCGCTGTTCCCGCATGTCGGACTAATTCTCCGTCGGAATTACCATCGGAACGCACGGCTCACTTCACACTGGGGTGTGATTTCAAGTAAAAATGGCAACTCTGGGCTAAATAGAATTGCACGTGAATTGTATGTGATCGAGCACTTAATTACCTGCTCATTTAAATGTTATTGATCTTCAATCCAAAGTTGTAAAACCCACAACAGACATATAGAAATGTCTTTATGTAGCCGGATGAGATAAATAAATGATTTTCCATTTACAATTTAACCTTCTGGTATATTGGATTGTGCCACAGTGCCAGCCATATATATCTTTTAAGCTAAATCAAGGAGTCAACATCTTTCCAATCTCAGATACCCAAGCGCTGATAAAGAGAAGCTATGTGTGTGTCACACGTCTAAGTGTGATAAACTGGGGACCTGCTTTCTGTTCGGCCAGGGCAGCTAGCCTTTGGACAAATTAATCTCCAGCTAAGATGACTTAGATCAACTTTGAAAAACGCTAAGAAGAAAACCCATAAAATGATTACAAACGGTGGCCAGAATGACAAGTATTATCAACAAAAATTAATCAGGTGCATCTTTTCATGAACTCAATTAATAATGTGCAACAACGGGGTCTTTTTTCCCTGGAATGAAAATTAATTAGCAGGGGAAGGTCACTCGGAGATGCTGACATCACTCATCAGGCCGCTGTGGCAGTTCTAATTATTTGTCTTCCAGGCTTGGCTGATCAAAAATTATTGCCATACCTGAGCAACATTTAGAAGAAAAAAAAAAGCTTTGTTTAAAGCGCTTTTAATTAGACCTGCTATTTGATTAATGCCGTGTAAGCGTTCAGGATCGGCCCTCTTATCAGCGTTTCTGACAAGTTTGCTGGGTATTGTTGTGTGAAAGACATTTCATTGACGCTAACCGACTGTTTAGTATCTAATTCGTTCACTTTACTTGCAATTAAAAAGCTATTTACTCCGAGAGCACTTGTTGATATTAATAAAGATGTTGTAAACTTTGACAAAGCGCTCTTGTTTCAGTACTAGAATGAACTGTGGCATACTAAAGAGTGGAGTGGTAATGAATAATAATAATAATAAAGCTGCATTTTGTGGATTATCCTTCCATCCTTAAATTCTGAAACCCACTGCCACTGCAGAGTGGAGGCACAAGTCGAGAACTAACAACTAGTACTAAGAATCTTAACCCATTCTGAACGGGCACCCATTTTGGTGTCAGCATCATGTTATGCTTTATCTATTGAAAAAATAGCAGATCTACAAGCTCATATCGCGCCACCGAGTGGCGCGATACGAGCTTGTAGGTCTGCTATTTTTGAAAAATCGAAGAACCACTGACATAGAAGCATCACTTTTTCAGAAAACTGTCATTTTCAAACAGACATTTTTAGAATCTGATCTCAGGTCAGAATGGGTTAAGCATGCTATGAGCAAAGTACCAGTGTACTGTACATCCATACAGCCTTGTTGTGAACAATACCGGCATACAGATGGCACAATCCTTGTTGCTTACAGTAGTCTTGGGGCATGTGAGCATAGCTACTATAAGGTCTTGCAATTTATTGCCTTATTGCCAACCATAATTAATAGCAAGGGACAAAGGTCACTCTAAGCCAACATGATTACCTAACCCCGGCCTGATAACACACAGAGGCACTTCTGGGCCCCATGGTCACACAAAGGATAGACATGTCAAGCACCCCTGTTATGATAAAAGCTCCATCAGGCTCTAATATACAGGAGCCAGCATGTATTATGTGCAGCATTGCCTTTCACATTCCTTCATGGAGTTACACTTTGCAGTGTGAACTATCCTCAACCCCTAACTACATCAATTCACATTACCTGCAAATTAGCGAAGTTCTTACTTTCAAGCTCGCACAGTACATTTGATCCAAATAGACTCTAAATGCCATTTCTGTTCCTATTAACCTACGGATCGGTGTGGCAGATATTTTCATGAGGTTGCTGTGGAAAAAACACGGGGCTAATGGCTTGGCTGTGACAGCGCTATTCATGATGATTTATGATTCTGTGTTTAAGTTGATTACTCCACTGCTGACTCGGAATACTATTTCAATTAGTGCACTGAAGGTCACTCCACGAAATCCCTCCATAATCTATTCCTATTAACACTAATGCGCGGAGTATCCATATCTGTTCACCCTTGTTGATTCAAATCATCCCCACTCCTAACGGCCAGCTTGTTTATCAGTTTACTGGTTCGGACGTAGCCTAGATGGTAATTTTCTCTCCTCGGTGTATCATTAATGTCTCCCGTTTTGACACATGGCTGGGAGGGACATCTCAATAGAGCTAGGGTGCATTTTTATGGCTTTCATTGTTTCTAATTTGTTTTACAGATCAAGTGATATTTATGCTGAATGAAATTGATCCTGAAACCCCCATAGGCGAAGGTGCTAATACTGCGAGGTTGGAAAAGCAACAACCCTACTATTACTTGTCATCGGGAGAACCAAAATAGCCTCGGCGTGATCAAATTTTTAGAGGCCTAAATTAATTTTACATCACTTTCATTCACACTCCCACTCACCCATGCAGAGGAGGAAATTAGCTACCTGTATTTAATCTAATATGTTCCCACTGTAAGCGCTGGTGGACATGATAGACTTAATCAGTTCACATTGGATCAAATTGCTTACCAGACAGTGCCTGGCTATGTGTACAACACATGGAGCTTTCAGACAGACTCCTTTAGTTTACACTGCCAGTGCCACTGTTCTGTACATACAGTACAGTAATCGCTATCGGGCAGAAACCTTGTATATCCAAATCCGTTAAATGGAAAACATGAACCTGTGTTCCAATGGATCCAATGTGGATATTGTTTAGTGGTTACTGTAAATATTTGTAGAACCTAATGACAGATCGGCCAACTGTGAACCTGGGGTTCTTATTTTGGGCATGTCTTTATAGGTGAAAATTTGAAATATTTGAGATGCTTTTGAGCGACACAGTCATATGATGGAGTATAAAATATGGAATTTATTTATGAAAAGAAAAAAAAATAACATGGAGATACAAGGTTTCTGCCCAACACTGACGATATACTAATCTTCTGCAGTATACCTTGCTTTCACAGTACAAACAGGCTTTGCCTTCCAAAATCAGTTGTTCTAATTACGTCCAAGGCAATACAGGTCAGGCTTTTCTGCAGGTAAGTCCTTTCCTGAAAGAGAGTTAATTGCATATCTAGCACTGGAACACTTTGAAGTCATTAAAATCCCAAGATTACCAACAGGAAACATTCCATTAAGAATTAAACAAACAAACAAAAAAAATTACAAAATATGTAATGAATGCCGTAACAAGCCTATATAGGCATGAAGATGAGCAACATCCTTTTTTTTTTTTGAGAAGGGTAAAAGTGCTGACATTGTCACCAGTTGATGGGACTCTATCCGAGGGATAGGTGAAAACACTTGGGCATAGTGACATCAATTTTCAAGATGATTTAACTCCATGCTCCTGTGTCGGAGGAGAGAAACTTCAGACCCCTGATTTACCTCCGATGACAGCCACACGGCCCCCGAAACAATGTTTCCAAGGCTACTAGCGAATGACGAGTGGTCACGTCTGTACCGCCGTCCCCATTGGTTTGATTTATGTGGCCGGGATCCAATAAAAATGGCAATCAAATCAACCCAGCCACTTTACAGGTAGAGGGCTGTCTGATTGAGTTGTCGAAGGCATGGCTGAGGCTCAGAATGATTATGCCAGGAAACGGAGAAGGGTCCATCTCTCCGCGCCCAACAAGGACACCATACATCTCCCCATGCAGCGTTCCTACTCCACTGTGAAATGTATCCAAAATAACTGCACACCTACTGCTTGCCCGCCTCCTCTCTCTCTGAAGGTTATTTGTCGTCTGAAGGACTCTGCCTGTCAGCGTATGATGAATACCATGTACACAGACAAGAGCAGCGTCAGGTCCAGGATTAGCCGGAAAACTCACTGATCTGTGAATAACCTAAAAAAGAGGAGCCGGAGATTAGCAACGATGCTTTTAGGAATGATCCATCAAACTCAACTACCTCAGTCACTCAAATGAATCATCCCACTTGATTCTTTAACCTAGGCGAAGTGCGCGCGACTGCCGCTGCTACATGCAGGTCACGGGGATCATTTTGAGGATGTTTATTAAATCAGTGCTATCAATTTTCTTACTGATCATCTTTTATCTGTCCCGTCCTTGGAGATGAGTCAAGCACACAATGATGTTAAAGGTTGCGGTGTTCAACTTACTGCTTTTTCTCCCAACCTCCTGAGCTGCGTTGGCAGTATTGAATTACAGCCACTGCCATAAAGCACAAATTGGTATCTGAAAAATGCCCTCTGTCGAGAGGGCCCATCACTCAGGTTAACTCACTTCTGTTAACCAGGCTACTGTACAATTCAGAACAAAAATCTAAAAGATAACACAAACCCAAATAGATCAAAAATAATAATCCTGTGAACTATTTGCTTTGGCTTTGAACTATAATGACAGCATAGGCCGAACCTGTTTACTGTTCGTGAGGAAGCGCACATTCAGGAAGTAAATTGGATCAAAGTACAAGCAGCTGCTTAAGTACTTACTCGCTCTGATAAGCAGAGTGAAATCACCATCATTGTTGCATTAGAGTGACTTGCTTCAGTCACCGCCAGGAAAGCAGACAGGAAGAGGAGAAGTGGAGCTGATAGTGTACCAGCTCCGTGTGTGTCATGAAGGAACCGTTTGGCTCGTCGCCAATCGGAAAGAGAACAATTGAACATCACTGTCGAGACCTTTTCTGCTGGAAACACAATCACCTTGCAGTACAATGCATTGCACAGCAGGTACAGACACGTCCTCTGGAGTAACTGTCAAACACGTGGGATTTCAGTAAATCAGAGCCAAAGAATTACACCAAGCTACGTTTAAAGGCAGGGTTTCTTTCTCTTTTGGGAACTGGCACATTATTTGAGTATCGTTCAGTTGAAAGCTGTGCTAACAACTCGGTCACGCCCTATACTTCGTCGTACTTCGTTGACGGCACAAATTTGTGACGACATTTCGAAAGTTTTGGAAAACGTTTTGAAACGTATTTCCATTTGTTTATGTAATGGCCCCACCCAACATGAGGATACAACACCCCCAGATCTATGGATTATACCAACAGGGTTATACATTGGCGTACTGGTGTAGTAGTAACGGTCAATAAGACGGAAGCATGTTGATCTCTACTGACATAACAAAACAAACCGTAATAAGCCCCAGTTCAATGTAGTCAGTGTCAGTTTTGAGCAAGTAAACATTAGCTTAGACATGAACTTGAGTTCCTTTCAATATTTGCTTTTGGGAGTCATAGGCTAAGAGTGAAAAAACACAGCGCCAAAGAATCCCACATGACATCATCCCAAAGTTTTCCAGTGAACTCTGAGGACCTTTCCATTCCAGCGATGAGGGAGACAAGGAAAGTTCAAGGATTGAGCAAGTCAGTTGGACTAACATGCCATGGAACAGGAAATAGCCATCCATTGATTTTGTGTGTGTCCAGAAAGATCAATTTTATTCTTCCTTTGTTTTCAGACTACAATGCACTAAGGCTCCTGCAGCGGGCAGGATGTGTTTCGTACAAGCACGGTCCAAATGAAGCTATAAATCAAGTGTTGGAGCAGAAACACATAATGTCATCCCCCACAGACCACATACAGTACAGTACAGTGCAGTACAGTGCGGCGCCTCCGACTCTTCCCCCGCTCACACTCTCTGTACAAACAGAACTGACAATCCCGCAGACAATTGAATCAAATCAAACATTTTCAAAAAGCATGACGACATCGTGAAATAGGAAATTAAAGGAGATTTATGTGGTGCCTGTTTCTTTACAGTTAAAGCCTCCCCATCCCCATCGCTCGATTTCTTTAGTAAGTAAAATAAATGTTCAGGTCCGGGATACCAAGTGTGTCCATTCAGGAGAGAGAACTCCAATTGGCATTTATTCTGTAGCCTATCCTGTAGGAGTGCTCTGTCCTGATTGGGCAAAATGTGTATCCTGACATGAAAATGTATCGAGAGCTTCAGAGACTTGCAGACGCCTGCTACTGAACAAACAAATCTATAGCGGTGATTGCTGTGGGAGCATAGAACTATACAATGCTTATTTGAACAAGCAAACAAATCACATATATCACCTTTTACTGCCATAGCATTTCAACAGTGATTGTTTAGAAGGTGCTGTTTTGCAGCCTGAAAGTGTATCAGTTGAATTTAACCCACTATCCACATATTGGACCCGTTTTGGTCATAACAAGGTTTCCACCTGACGGCTATTTTCACAACGTCCTACATTTTCATGGAATCTCTTAGATTTTTCTTTTATCTCTTCATGAAATAACTGCAAAAAAAATATTTAACTTGTTTTTAATTCATGAAAGGTTTTGTTTAAAACAAAATGTAGAAAAAAATCAGACCAGTCTGAAGCGAGTGGTGCAACAGCACCCCCTATTGGTACTCTAAACATAGTAACATACAGTAACATAGTCACATAGGGACAAAGCTGTTCCTTGGAGTGGTTGCACCACTCAAAAAGGACCCATAAAAATGTGTTTGCGACCCACAAATAGGTCTTTGGGAACCAGTGAGATAGTGGCTTAACAAACATTTGTTGACATTTTAACGGCTTGCATAACATTTACTGCTTCACCACTCTGAATATTATGAGGCAGAACATACAGAAGTTAGATATGGGGTATTGGTGTTTATATACCTTTCATTGCGTTTGAATAAACAGCACAGAGGTCCTTTTTATGGCACTTGTTATCTGGTTCAACATCTTAGTGTCGTTATACAATATGCTGATTAAATGAGTACGTGTGTGTATGCGTGTGTGTGTGTGTGTGTGCGTGCGTGCGTGCGTGCGTGCGTGCGTGCGTGTGTGTGTGTGTGTGTGTGTTTGTGTGTGTGTGTGTGTAAACTGACACTTCTTTAATTGTATTGCACTTGAGCTATCTGGTCCTGGAGTTAACTCGTAAAAGTGAAGTCTCAAGCAGATTCCCAGCGTCTGCCTGTTTAAGATTCATAGAAAAGACCATCCACCCCAATCAATATCTACTTGAGATTTAAGTTGCATTATGCGTCCCCTTCACAGGCATGATTTAAAACATCAGCACAAAGTATTCTTAATTTTATTGCCTGCCGTAAATTAAAATTAATGATGCTGACATCCACAATTAACAATGAAAAATGCAGATTCTTATAATTACTTTAGCAGTAATATTGTTTTCAGCCCGTGCTCAAGGTGCTCCTCATGTGCTCTTCAGCATTCAGTAAAACACAAAAAGACAGCTTCATTACATTTTATTTGCTATAAGGAAACCAAAAAAAAGGGACTAACAAAAATCCACTGCTCATTTGGGAATCTCTCGCCATGCATAATTAAGCAAATTTGATTGGAATTAAGCATGACTTCTTTTGGTTGGGTTTTAATGAATGCAAATCAGGCATCTACATCCCTAAGATTAATTTCAGCCAATTAAAAAACAAAGCTTGTTGGAAAGTGTAAAAGTGTTCAAAGCAGGGTATAGCAAAGCAGTTTCTCTCTCTCTCTCTCTCTCTCTCTCTCTCTCTCTCTCTCTCTCTCTCTCCCCCTCTCTCTCTCCTCATCTCATCTTCATAACTTGCACTCGGGAGATTTTCCACCCTCAACTTTGATCATTAGCATGAAGTTATACAGACAAACAGTATGAATTCAAATTTGTCCGAAAATCCCTCCCTGGATCGCCCTTACCTTTTGAAAACCAACGTCACGCCCCTATGCAACGTAATGTCTTTAGCCTAAGCTATCATCATCATCATCCCACTATTAGCATGTGAGCTATGAATGTTGGTGCCTGACTGCCTGTGTGTTCAAAGAAGGCAAAAAGGAAGATGAAAGCAAACGGGTTATATATTTTACGACTTGGCCTGACAAGGGAAAATATGACATTATTATTCTGCATTAGTCTGCCTTACAATAATGTCAGCACAACCTGGAATCAACCTTTATCAGTGTTCAAGAGGATTCAATCCATCTGCCTTAAGCACTCGGGGAGATCTCATCGTGGTATTTTCCATGTGAAGGCACCATTGCACACCGCGGCTAGTATAGTGACAAATAATGCTCCTCACGCCACTAACAAATGTCAGTGTCAGGCCTCGTTTCTGAGGTAGGCTTATGTAGGTGTTAGTCTCATCATCATGACCAACCTTACATTACCCTTCATCTCAAAAACGCCACGGCGCATAGAATCATCACGCCTTTCTCAGCGAGGGGGGTTTGCGCCGCGGCGGCAACCGCGTTGGCAAATCCTGATTATTTGGAGAGTCAGTTGTAAAACGTTAATGATCGAGGGCAAAGCAGGCACCTTCGGGGCTAATGCTAATCTGCCCGCGTTGCTCTGAGAACGCCTGCGCACATTGATTTGATCTCTCACATCAAAAGACAAACAGTGGTGCAAGTCAGCACTTCCTCTGTCAATGTCATTCCTTGAAGTGATTCCTCCACACGTGCATCTTCACGGGGGTGGGGGCACAATAGGAGGGAGAGAGTGTGTGTGTGTGTGTGTGTGTGTGTGTGTGTGTGTGTGTGTGTGTGTGTGTGTGTGTCATGTGTGCGTGTGAGAGAGACAGACCGGGGGGGTGGAGGGGGGGGGGGGGTGCATCGGAGTATCAGGCAATCAGATCTATTGGCATTTCTTTAAAGGAGATTCATGGTGGGAGGAAGGAGGGGAAGTGGGAGAACAGTGTTCCCCCTATTCACCCGACATGTGAGAGCCGAGGCTGAGAGGCTTGCTGTGTTTACGAGGAGTATTAATCCCTCTGTCTCTACCTGTTACAGAGCTTTCATTAATGTTGTCTTTTAAAATCACGTCTCCTGCGGAGTGGGGAATATAAGTTGAGAGAGTGTTGCTCAGAAGAAACTCCGCAGAAGGTTTCAAAGTGGCAGAAGAAAAAAAGAACCTTCATCTGTTCACCCTTCATCATTCAAAAGCTCGTCGTATAGTATTATGCCACTTGCATATAGCTCCTCCGCATGACGGGAAGAATTAATATTTGGCCTCTGATGCATTCTTTTTGAAAGAATAAAGGAATGTGAAGGAAAAGCATTATCTATTCAAGGAGGGGGGAACGGGGAATTCTCTCACTGTGTGCCTCTGAGTTCTGTTGTAGCTGGCTGCTGCGTCTCATTTTGTCTGTGCCGCAGATCACAGGGCTGTAGAAGAAATCCTCAAGTCAACTTAACTCAGAAGAAAGTGGAAGTGGAAAAGGAATGGATCCATTAGGATCCATTTTGGTTCCATTTCTACTCTCTTCGGAGTTCAGCGACACTGAGGATTTTTTCGAGTTTACTACGTTTCTGAGGGAGAATGGTGCTGTTTTATTAGAACCCTGTGGGAGAGTTTTGTAGAGGCAAGCATGTCATTGAGGCTATTTGCATCATGATAGCTTTGAATAGATATGATAATACTGCGATACTTCAGAATCCCTCCCACAAACGTGTTTTGTGTGATGATGACAAGGTGTGTGTGTGTGTGTGTGTGTGTGTGGTTGTGTGTGTGTGTTTGTGTGTGTGTGTGTGTGTGTGTGTGTATATCTGAATTGATCAGAGCTCTTATGATATTTGTACAAGTATAAGCCCACGTCATACAATCTAAATCTAACGCCTTAGATTCATTGCGGTTTTGGAATAATAAAACCTAAATAATATTAGTTTATTATGACCTCAACAGGAAACAACCTTCATGGTTCTAAAAACCATTGCTGTTAAATAATGTAGTATACTCTCTGACACTCGTCTTTATATATTTATTTTTGCCACTCGCTCCTGCCCCGTGTTAATGTGTTGGCCCCAGTGCCTTAGGCCCTCCATTTTTATTCAGTAAAAGGCTCATTGCTATATAGAGTTGGCCTTATGCTTACTTTATGCACCAAAGACCACACATTCAAGTTCACTAGAGCAAACCTATGCGCCTTTTGAAGCATTCGGACCACGCCATTATGAAAGTATGGCGTTCATACATTTGTATCTCTCTGCAATTGCAACGCAGCCATCGGTGTAAAATTGTGCCGTCCTCCCTGAGTTTCCTCTTGAATGCAATGAGACAGAGAGAGCGGGGAGGAAATGTGTTTATCCCTTTGTTTCACACACATAATAATAACACAAAAGAAGATTATTATTCCGGGGGTAAAAAAGCAGTGAAAGGCTATTCAGTCCATTTGTTTTCAGGCTGCCCGGCCGGGCAGACGAGGAAACAGAAAAAGGAATAAAAAGATACGTAGAATAATTGGTACAAAGTCGTTAAAGAAACCGACACAATCAGCAGAAGCTTTTAAAAGGCGTTTTAATTAATGCACCTCGAATCACATCAAATTATTTAAAAAGAATGCAGTGTTTGTGAGAGCCTCACACACACACACACACACACACACAGTAAAATCCTCAGTGGTAATTGATCCATTTGAACGGCACTCTGAGTTAAATTGGCTAAATTGTGTGTAGAGACGAGATGTTGCAGAGAGATGAGGAGCCCAGGGGACAAACAGAAGGACAATACGGCCTCTTGGGAGGAATTTATGCTGCTGAACTGAATTTGAATACATGAAGGGGAACTCAAGAAAGACAGAAAACGTGGTACAACATAACCTGTAGTTCTCCTCATCCACTCTGCGTGGATGGAAAGAAGGGGAAATTACTCAGTTTGTTCCTATTCCGA
>NC_139707.1:40999512-41031718 GCF_964188405.1 Protomyctophum parallelum | reverse complement strand
AAATAGCAGACCTACAAGCTCGTAGCGCGCCACTCGGTGGCGCGCTATGAGCTTGTAGATCTGCTATTTTTCAATAGTTAAAACACCAAAAGGGAGTTCCCGTACAGAATGGGTTAAGAGCGTCTGCTAAATGCCCCAAATTGCAAATCGTTGTATAGATCTGCTATTGTGCGTCTTCATGACATGCCCCGGGAATAGGGACGCTTATGGGTTCAGTTGGTTTAAAAAGCCAGGTGGATTATTGTAACCTCTAACAAGTTGCAGTTATGCCTCTCGCGCCCCGCTCTCTCTTTCCATCAACTGTAAGTGATAGGCTCTCTACCAAACACCATTTGGTCTCGGCCAGTGTTTCACTTTAAGGGCTCATTTGAAGGTGTGCGCCGGACACAGAAACAAAAGTCCTGTAGGCTTTTATGCAGTCATCACAGTCAGCCAAGCCTGTAATCCTCAGAGGGTCCGATAATGACATAGCCCCCTGCATTTATTACATGGAGGAGGAGAGAGAGGGGAAAACGCTGACTTTGAACAAATGAACACCCTGACCTTTATGCAATAAATATGACATGGGCCGCATAAAAAGACAAGATATCTTCCTCCTAAATGGAAAGTCAACACTGATTCGCTCCCTCGTTTCCTGCCCTCGTTCTTCTCGCTCTGTATCTGTTTGTCTCTTTCCCCTTTCTATTCCTGTATCTCTCTCTCTCTCTCTCTCTCTCTCTCTCTCTCTCTCTCTCTCTCTCTCTCTCTCTCTCTCTCTCTCTCATACGACAGTTAGGCAAAAAATGATGAAACGCTTTTAGAAAATGTTTGCGGCGATAGCATTGCAATTTATAATGCGAACCCACAAATTGCAGTGCAGCGAAATCTCTGCCGTTAAAGGCAGGTGATGTTATACAGAATGTTATATATGGAAAATCACTCTCTCGTTCTTTAGAAGAGTTAGCTTCTATTACAGGCCCATTTTCTCAACAGCAGTGGGGCGGCGCGAAAGTTATTCTTTACCGAGGACTATGAATAGGCTGTGCCTTTTGACCCATTTAGGCCTGAGATCAGATTCTAAACATTTCTTCTACATCCTGACAGTTTTCATTCTGACCTGAGATCAGATTCTGAAAATGTCTTCTTTGTCAGTCGCTCTTCGATTAAAAAAAAAATAGCAGATTTACAAGCTCGTAGATCTACAAGCTCATAGCGTGCCACAGAGTGGCGCGCTATGAGCTTGTAGATCTGCTATTTTTCAATAGCTAAAGCATAACATAATGCTTACACCAAAATGGGTTCCGCGCAAAATGGGTTAACCCATTTAGGCCTGAGGACGATTCTACGAATGCCTTCTAAATCCCGACAGTTTTCTGAAAAAACTCCATGTTTCTGTGTCAGCGGTTCTCAAACATTTTCATGTCAAGGACCCCCAAAAATATATGTAATTGGCCGCCGACCCCCCCCATCTGAAAATATGTTGTTCCAGTGACCGCCCAGAAGCAAATATTTGAGTTAAAGCCGCTCGCTCTGAAAGAATATAACGATCAATTATTTGCTCCACATTTTCACGATAAAAACAAATAGCAGACCTATACAAGCTCGTATAGCTTGTAGATCTGCTATTTTTCAATAGCTAAAGTTATAATAACGGTCAAAACACGAAAAAGGGGGTTTTCCCGGCGCCCCAAAATGGGTTAACCCATTCTGAACGGGCACCCATTTTGGTGTTAGCATCATGTCATGCTTTAGCTATTGAAAAAATAGCAGATCTACAAGCTCATATCGCGCCACCGAGTGGCGCGATATGAGCTTGTAGGTCTGCTATTTTTTTTTTTTAACGAAGAACGACTGAACATTTTTTAGAATCTGATCTCAGGTCAGAATGGGTTAATCAGACCAGTGTGTGTCCAGTGGAAACCTCGTATGAATCTGATCTCAGGTCAGAATGGGTTAAGAGCCCCCCGACGCGGGGCATCGGCCCTATACACACTGACTGCATCGCTTGTGATCTCGATGTGATCTCAATTGAGTATATTTGCGACTGCACTCCTTTCTGTCACCTCGCGGGCCGCCTCTGTGACAGTAAAGGATTTATGGTTATTTCCTCCGTGCTGCCTGTCCATCTGTGGCTCTGTCTGTCTTCACATGGCCTTGAGGATATGATTCAATTTATTAACCCATTTAGACCTGACGTCGAAATTTAGTTTCTATGTCAGTTGTTCTCAAACATATTCATGTAAAGGGGAACCCCCAAATATATATATATGACATTGGCCGCTGACCCCCCCCCCCATCCTGAAAATATTATAGTTCCGGGGACCCTCTCAGTATAGCAAAGATTTGAGATAAAAACTCGCTCCGAAAGATTATATTCAAAGATTTCAGGCACATTTTCACGATTCTTAAAAAACAGCAGACCTACAAGCTCATAGCGCGCCACTCGGTGGCGCGCTACGAGCTTGTAGATCTGCTATTTTTCAATAGCTATAAAGCATAACATAATGCTAACACCAAAAGGGGTCCCCGCCTAAAATGGGTTAAGGCAAAGCAACAGACTCATTACTTCAAAGAGGTGGCGCGCGAGAGGAGAGAAGGAGAGAGAGAGAGAGAGAGAGGAGAGAGAGAGAGAGAGAAGTGACACACTGAATTGGTTATTAATGGAAAGGCACAGCCATGGGGCAGTTTGGAAATTTAATGATATCCCTACGAGGAAAAAATATGAGCGTTGTCAGTTTCCAAAAAGTCATGCTAAATGTCAACGTTTTAAGGTCCCGGCCGCTAATTTTATGCCTGTGCACAGTAATGTTTTCGAGAAGCATTTAGGAAACTACGGCCCAGTGGCCAGCCTGATTGTCACCGCTCACCTTCTCTCCCTTTCCTCTACCAAATCGGGTTTGTGCAGCAAGTGATTTCCTCTCTAAGTGAAGGGAACAATTAGGTGCTGTGTGTGCGCGTGCGTGAGTTTGCGGTGTGCGTGCGTGCCGTTTTGATTTCCATGCTGTGATAAGAGAGTGGGAGCCAAATGTTATACCTGTTAATCTAAGCCCCCAAAACGGACCAGGGCTCCTGACTACTACCATTCCCCCCTGCAGCAGCAGGGATGGGATGGGGCGCTGAAACGCCTCATTTTACTCTCTCTCTCTCTCTCTCCGTATTGAAAAGGGAAATGAGTTTAAATGCGACGAGGGGCACATTAATAGCGTGCGTTTGTGCAACGAGCGAGCGCGCGCATGTACTCGGGTGTGCGTCGCCGGCGTGCCATGTGTTTATAGAGGACTGTGTGTGTTTGCGGTGCGTGTCAAAATGTGTGTTTTCGCTGCGCATCACATGATGAACCCCTGCAAACCTGCCCCGGCCATGTGCGCAGCACATGCAGGTGTTAGTCATACCTAAGGAATGTCGACTCTTCGATGCATCATCGCACACGTTTCCACACAATGTTCTCTGTCCGCGCGAAACCTGCTCGAGGGGGGGAAGTGACATCATTCTCGGGTTTCAACCGCGTGTACAGTGCTTCAGTGTGTTTCTGTCCTATGGAGATACGTTTAATCCATTCTGGACGGGGAACCCCTTTTGGTGTTTTCAAACATTACGTCATGCTTTAGCTATTGAAAAAATAGCAGATCTACAAGCTCGTAGCGCGCCACCGGAGTGGCGCGCTACGAGCTTGTAGGTCTGCTATTTTTTGAAAAGTCGTGAAAATGTTGCCTCAAATTTTTGGAATGTGTTTTTCAGAACGAACGTTTTTTTTTTTAACTCAAATCTTTGCTTCTGGAGGGGTCCCCTGGAACAACATATTTTCAGATGGGGGGGGGTCTCAGAGGCCAATTACAGATCATTTTTGGGGTCCTTGACGTGAAATATTGAGTGATATATAGGCCTGGAAACACCGGTATTTCAGAAAACTGTTAAGATTTAGAAGACTTTTTTTTTCCAGGCCTAAATGGGTTAAAGTGGGGGGTGAAAATGCACAGTGTGTATATGCTTCAAGTCGCACGTGATTTATTTTGCCATAAACTTGAAGAGGCTCCAAAGTGCAGACATCAGTTGCACAGATAAGCTCTCCTCATGTTTTTTTAAGCAAGTCAAATTGCATTCGGCCTATACTTCTCTCCCCCCCCCGGCGCGGCTTCTCCGTCAGTGCATTTGTATAAGGAGCGCCGATAGATGTTTCCCCTGACAAGATTTTTCCAAATCCCAATGCTTTAAGTGCAGGTGGAATAATATGCTGCGTTAGCGCGCTAATGGCCGTCCGAGAGAGGTCATAACTACTCCATTTGAAGGAGGCTGCCTCCGCCGCGGCTCTGGCAGGTCAAATCAAATGTAATTGTGCGGTGAAAAGCAGCAGCGCCTTTGCTTTGTGTGTGTGTGTGTGTGTGTGTGTGTGTGTGTGTGTGTGTGTGTGTGTGTGTGTCGGCCGCGCTGACAACCGCCAGGTTTAGCATTCACCGCTCCTGCTGGGAGGAACACAGGTTTGCAAGGACAAAGGCTTCACCTGTCAATATATCACACACACACTGCCTGGGCTAGCCAAATGTAGCCCTGCTCTCTCTCTCTCTCTCTCTCTCACACCCTCTCTCTATCTCTCTATCTCTCTCTCTCTCTCTCTCTCTGCCCCCCCTCCTCCTCCTCTTCCTTTGAGTCTGTTTCACGTATCTGTCCATCCATCTTCTGTCTTGTCTTTCACCATCTATCTCCTCGTTCGGCGTCTGCATCCTTCCTCTTCTTGTGTCTATCTTTTTGTATCTTCTCCTCTCCCTCTCCCTCTCTCTCCTCTCTTCTCTCTCTCTCTCTCTCTCTCCCCCCCAGCCCCACCACCACCGTATGAGGGGGGCTCTAGCTGAAAATGTCCTGGGGACCCACAGATTCAACACAGGAACCAAGAAACATATGGCACATTTTCAACTCCCAAGGTCAATTACAGCTATTTATCCAGAGATTGCAGCTTAAATTTCTCCCAAGGTTTCCTCCTTAGATTTACAGCAGATTGCCAACGCATGTCTGTCACATTTTAAATCAGGCCAGTCTTTCCGTTTTGCCTTCCCCTCTCTCTCCCTCCCCGCTCTCCGCCCTCCGCGACTCTCCCCGTCAAATATTTCAAAAGGCTTTTCAAGTGGGTTTTTTTAGACATGTTTTATCTCCGGTTAATCATGTGTGTCCCATCTTTTTCTTTTTTTCTCCACCGAGTCTCGCTATAGGTCCAAAGTGCCGCGCGGCGCGCAACACAAATCTAATAACATGTAAATTGGAGATAAGGCCAGATCCCTCCAAGTGATATATATTTTTTTACATTCATAGTTTGTCAAGTCAATTCCTGGGCCTCCCTGTTTTAGCGGCACAACACATGAGGAGTGAGAAAATTAACTGGATAGGTGATTCATCATTGCTAGCACACTGTCAAGGACTCCCTCTGCAGCTATTGAGAACAGGGTGGAGGAGGAGGAGGATGCTGAGAGGGGTGGGGGGGGGGGGGGGGGGGGGGGGGGGGGGGCGCGCGTTGTTTTAAATTATGGCATTTCATTCAGAATGCATTGTGTTTACAGCGGCCCATTTTTATTTGTGGCTCCTATTATCCCGCCGACACAGTTGTGCGTGAAATGTTATTTGTGACAAGGGGTGACCTGGCCGGGTGCTTTTCCATACAGTAAGTATTTCATTGTAAGGGGGGGGGGGGGGGGGGGGGGGCTTAACCCATTTAGGCCTGACGTCGATTGATTAAAAAAAAAAAAGTCTTTTACTTCTAAATCATGACAATTTTCTTGGAAAAACCTCGTGTTTCTATAGCAGTGGTTCTCAAACTGTTTCATGTCAAGGGACCCCCACAAATATACAGGTATTTGTGGCCACCGACCCCCCCATCTGAAAGTATGTTGTTCCAGGGACCCCCCCCCCCCCCCAAATAACTCAAATATTTGAGTTAAAACGTTGGCTCTGAAAGAATATATCGAAAGCTTTGCACTTTACATTTTCATCATCTTTCAAAAATAGCAGACCTACAAGCTCATGGCGCGCCACTCGGTGGCGCGCCATGAGCTTGTAGATCTGCTATTTTTTAACATAATGCTAAATGCTAATGCTAAATGATAACATAATGTTTAAAACACCACAACAGGGGGGTTCTCCCGCCCAAAATGGGTTAACTGTGCCTTTTTACCGTGTGCACGGGAAGAGGAGAAAAAAGCACAAGAGGCTTGTCACAGCTGCTGTTGGCAGCCAGGCTAGCGGAGAGAGAAATATCACCTGGAAACAGAGCACTCCATTCCACGGGCCCCCATCACTCCAACGCCTGTCGCTGTAATTAACCCATTTTAGGCGAGAACCCCTTTCGGCGTTGGGCATTATGCTATGCTTTAGCTATTGAAAATAGCAGACTGGTCTGCTATTTTTTTTTTTTGAAGAATCGTGAAAAGTGACATGAAAGTGTTTGAGACATTTTTGCGGAATCGTTTCCCCGGGTCAAAATGGGTTAAGTTGAAGTCAATGATTCTGGATGCGATGGTGAGAAATAAACATGCGAACGAACACATGCCAGCGTTCACAAGCCAGACACATGGATGGAGAGAGAGAGAGAGAGAGGAGGTGGTTGCTGAGGATGGAGATGGGGGGGGGGGGGGGTAGCATCGGTGGTGTGTAGCAAAGCCTATATAGCACATCTAGATCATGTTCTTTCGAATGTACATTTCCAGTTTCATTAAAAGCCCGTAGTGATTGCATTGATTGAATTAGCCGTTTATTAACTTTCCCCATCTCGTTGTTTTTTTTCTTTTTTTTTCTTTTCTTAAAGTGCACCCGGTATTTATATGCACAGCTCCTGGTGGAAATGTTATCTGACAAGGGGGGGGTTTTGCTGTGTTTTGTAGTTGGGGAGTCTGTCGAAACAAAACACGATGTTTGCTTCTTTTTTTTTTCACCCAGAGCATGACAGGTTGTTTCCCCTGCAACAAAGCCATCAAATATTCCGTGTGATCCAGCGTTGTGTCGGAGGGGGGGGGGGGGGGGAGGCCTGCTGAGTGGGAAGCCGGAGTTTGTTAAAGCAATGATTTATGATTAATGCCAACATTAAATAAGGGACAAAGTGCCTACAGTACAAATCAATTACAAAGCTACAACGGGTAGACCTTTCCCCAAGGTCTACTAACGTCGGTGGTTGTTATGCTGATTTTATTGGGAGGTAATATGGCAGAGGGTGATGCATGCACCTACACTATACGCACACAATACGTCTGCATCAGCGCGATCGGTGAGGGCAAAGCGTAATGCCTTTGATCTTTGATTAGGGTATTTTATTGAGATAAAACAGGAGTCTGATGCTGCAGCAGCAGGAGAAGACCCCCCCCTTTCTTTCCTTGCCCACCCCCTATACGCCCTCGTGGAAAACGCAGAAGGGAATGCACCAAACAAAACAAATTACCACCAGGAGTGGCTTCTTAAAAGTAGGCAATTCATTATTTTCCATGAAGTTAAATTATAAACAAATTTTAATCCATTAGGCAACCATCCATTCTAATTAATCAACGGGAGCGAACTCCGTCTGAAAGAAGGAGAAAGGGTTGTTTACTCTCTCCACGGACCAGCGGTGCATATTTCACCATCTTCCCTTTGCAGAGAGAGAGAGAGAGAGAGAGAGAGAGAGAGAGGGGAAAGAAAGAAAGAAAGAAAAAAATACACACACACACTCACACACACTCCAAATCACAAACCTAAACTGTGAGTCTGAACACTCGACATTTTTTGGCGAGTGCATGTTTCCAGGGCATTTGCAGATGCTTGAAATAATCTCCAATGTTTTTTTTTTGCTCAATCTGCTCCGAGGATGGGTGAAATAAATACTTTAAACTAATTAATGTAAGACCAGCTGTTCCCACCACTTGGCTGGCTGTTGGTGAATATTGATGGAGGGGAGGGAGGGGGGGGAGGGGAGGGAGGGAGGGAGGTGCAAGCAGAGCCGCTCGACTCCGTTCTGTTTGTACAAGAGTCAGGCCGCCACATAAACACGTATGAATACTGGATGAGAGAGTGGAGGGGGGGGGGGGGACTGGGCTATACGAATTGCCAAATTAGATTAACAATTAAAAAAGCCGATGGTGCAAAAAGGTCCTGTAGTCTTTTTCAATCAAATATGTGTGGAACTAGTCTTTTGTGAATAAATGTATATTTAACCCAATCTGTGTGGTAGAGGAGTATGTTAATCCAATATATAAGTGGTACATCTGCAGTGGTTGGAGGTGGTTTCCTCTAGGCCCATGTGTTCTGGGTGTGTAAGTGAAGTTCAAATCGTAAATATCTGCCCTGCTCCAAGTGGATGCTCCGTCTGTGTTGGTTGGAGACCCGGGTTCGAATCCCCGGGAATAATAAGAACAATCAATCTTATAGGGGACTGCAGCTTTAATAGACTGCCTGTGTGAGATGGACAGAGGACGTTTATACCATTGGTGGGAAACCCCAGGTATAGCGAAAAACAGGCCTTATACAATTGAAGAGGCACTGTCTCACTTTATCCCATTTTGGTGTTGGCATTATGCTATGCTTTATAGCTATTGAAAAATTGCAGATCTACAAGCTCATAGCGCGCCACCGAGCTTTTAGGTCTGCTATTTTTGAAAGATCGAAGAACGACTGACATATAGAAACATGGCTTTTTCAGAAAACCGTCAGGATGTAGAAGACATTTTTAGAATCTGATCTCAGGTCAGAATGGGTTATAGTATATATATATATAGGTCCTGGAAATCTGCGTATCTGTCCATTTTTATCTTCAGTCTGCAAAGTGAGTCCAGAGTCCACCTCTGGGTCTTTGTATGTGCACGTGCCTGCAATGGGTCTGCATATCTGTCTTGCATCTCTTTCTTTCTCTGCATCTCTGTCTACCCTTCCACACATACACACGCACACACACACACACACACACACACACACATACACACGCACACACACACACACACACACACACACACACATACACACGCACACGCGCGCATACGCACATATACACACCCCCAGAGGCCTGGTGCATGGTGGAGAAGAGGCTGGACAGCAGATGGCAGGGGCTCTGCCCCTCTCTCTCTCTCTCTCTCTCTCTTGCCGGTTGATGAATGGAGGATGATGTCATCTCAGGTTTTGACAGGCAACCCCGTGCGTGCGTACACAAAGGAAGCGCGAGCGCCTCTCTGGGGTCGACGTTTTGTGGGCCTGCTTCTGATTTTGGGGAATCGCCATGACATCTCTTAAATGGGGAAAAGCTGGATTTATGTCCTGCGTTGTATTGTTTAACCCCCTCGCTCGAGCCCCTCCGAGAGGAGAGACGATACACTAGGAGACTCTTCCTATAAGAAGCAGAACCTGCTATGCTTCTGAGAGCTTTGGGGATTGGCTTTTTTTTTTTAACAGATCAATACAGATCTTGCTCGCCGCTACTGGTCACTTATAGAGTCAGGGTCACTGTTGCTCAGCCTCTATAGCCTTTACGGTCGCCTTCTATCTTATCTGTGAGTGTGAATTAGCCTGGCCATGCAGGCCAGACGAATAGCACTGTGTAGATATTAGTCTGGAACTTGGGGGGTGGAAGTGTTTTTTTTTCTCCCCAAGGGGAGGTTTATAGTGGTTACTAAACAGATTCCAACATCACAGCATAATAAAAGTCTCACTTTGAATAGTGGTGAGCTGATTGGTCACCCCACAACTCTGGGTGTGAGCGAAATGTAATTCCAACTTGAGGACTGACTGCCTTGTTTTTTCTTCCTGTTGTGGCAGATTTGTCTGGTTTCCAGGCTAAGTGTGATGACCATGACAAGTTTGAAGTTTGCACAAATTGCACAGTGTCTGGTTAAAAAATATAGGAATGGTTCCTAATTCTCTATTTTTTTTTAAAATGTTGTTGTTTTTGTCTGTTGTCTCCAGAGGATCACCCGATGTGCACCCCGACAGCGAGAGACAGCTACGAGAGGTTGTCATTCGCCGGCCAGGCTCTGCCCCCCGGCTTCCCCTCGCCCTTCCTGTTCCCCGACGGCCTGTCATCGATAGAGACCCTACTCACCAACATACAGGTAAAGCCTGCAAATTAAGTGTTAAAGGGACACTTCACCCTTTTTGTAAAAAGATATATGTTAATGACGTTTAGAAGCTTTAGAACACTTTCCTGGGGGTCTTTATGTGTGTAATATGTGGTTTTAGATATTATAGATTGTAGCAGTGAGCCCGGTGTCTCTGATGTCATGGACACTGGGCTCACTTCCTTCCTGGACTACATGTTGTCTCAGTAGGACAGCCATCCCCCTATCCACAATGAGGAGCAGTGCACCAAAGAATTATGGGAATTGTAGTCCAGGAAGGTAGTGAGACCAGTGTCCATGACATCAGAGACACTGTGCTCACTGCTACAATCTAAAATATCTAAAACCACATATTGCACACATAAAGACCCCCAGGAAAGTGTTCTAAAGCTTCTAAACGTCATTAACATATACTTTTTTGCAAAAAGGGTGAAGTGTCCCTTTAATTAATTTACTGTGAGAGTTAACTGTGAGAATGTATAAACGGAGCCGCTCTGTTCCTGTTTGCATGCTTAGTTTAGACCAGTCATTGGTTAGACACGGGTTAAGGTTAGGTTTAGGTGTGCTGCCCCCGTGGGAGGTTATAGGTTTAGGGTGAGGGTTTGAGATAGATTGTAGTTGTATAATAGGACTAATGACTGGTCTAACCAATGACGAGTCTAAGCCAAAAACTGTCTAAACTAAGTACTGCACTCGCTCCCGGCGATAAATTTACTTCTGCGTTCACTGTGATCCTTGTTTTACACGTGTTCCCCACATGTTGTGGCCGGGCCTGTTCCAACAATAGAAATCCATCACTGGGTTATATATTCGCAACCTTGTTAAACCAATACAGTGGCATCACATCAATTCTTCACTGATATATGTAACAATCCCACGTAGCTACTTATACGAATAATACCAAAGCAGATCACGGCAGTAGAATGATCTCTAAACTCAGCTCAAAGTCTTTTTATGTGTTTTTTGAATAGATGCCTGGAAATAAGGTCTGTGGTTAACACGAGCTTAATAAGAGATTTTCACGTTTTGATCTACCGCGTCGAATTTAAGTCATTGAGTACCCCACTTTTATATGTCCCTTAACCCATTTTGGGCGAGAACCCCTTTTGGTGTTAGCATTACGTCATGCTTTAGCTATTGAAAAATAGCAGATCTACAAGCTCATAGCGCGCCACCGAGTGGCGCGCTACGAGCTTGTAGGTCTGCTATTTTTTTTTTATCGAAGACACTTTTAGAATCTGATCTCAGGTCAGAATGGGTTAAAAAAATGCTTTTTACTTCTGGCGATTGAGCTTACAACTTACAAAAAACAGTAAACGGGGGGTGTTGCATCTTGCAGAACAAAATGAGTAAGCAAGTTAGCCACAGAGCAGATTCTCTGCAATACTCCATAATGTGAAACTATATGGACCTATTCTTGAAGAAAGCATGGAGATGCTACAGTCAATTCCTCCTTCCTTCCAGCTACAAAAATAGGTCATCATCCCTGGTTTTGGGGAAGGGCGAACCGTGGAGACACTCCCCAAACTCTAGGAGGCACGCACGTCATGAACTTGACCTCCACGATATCCTGCACCCCATACATTAAAAAACCCCACACTTTTTTAAGAACCTTGCAACTTTTTTGTTTAATCTGCAGACCTTGACAGCGTTCCCCCTCCTCCTCGGAGTGTCATTTAGGCTTCAATGCAAACACCCCCGTCGGTCAGAAAGATGAATGTATTTGCCGCGTGTGTGTGTGTGTGTGTGTGTGTGTGTGTGTGTGTGTGTGTGTGTGTGTGTGTGTGTGTGTGTGTGTGTGTGTGTGTGTGTGTGTGTGTGTGTGTGTGAGTGAGTGTAATGATGTGTGTACGGCAACTGCCCTTCTCGTTGCAACCCGGTACGCTTTGGCGTGGAGGAGTCCCTGCGTCTCCTTTTGGCCCCCGTGCCATAATTAGCCCATTCTGACCTGAGATCAGATTCTAAAAAATGTCTTTGTGATGAGAGGCAGGGTGACTGATTTAAGCAGTCACACCTGGGCCTGAGTCAAACTATAGAACTGGACTCAGGCCAGGTGTGACTGCTTGAATCAGTCACCCTCCCTCTCACAGTCTTCGTTGTTTTAAAAAAAAATAGCAGACCTACAAGCTCGTAGCGCGCCACTCGGTGGCGCGCTACGAGCTTGTAGATCTGCTATTTTTCAATAGCTAAAGCATAGCATAATGCTAACACCGAAAGGCGTCCCCCGTCCAAAAGGGGTTAGAAAGCCACACATTGTAAAACCCTCTCCGACTCCCAGCTCACTCAACGCTAAGTCATCTCTGATAATGATCTCTGCGTTGAATATTTATATATATACACGAATCAACAAAATGAAGCCGAGCGGAAAATTAAGATAAAGCAACTTAGTATAAATTGGGGTCACGAGAATCAACAATTAGTAAGATATAGCCCGCTGCATTTGGTCGTAATTGCACGTCGATGGGGAATAGCCGTCGCCCAATAAGACCGCGCTACACCGTGTTCTTAACCCATTCTGACCGGGCACCCATTTTGGTGTTGGCATCATGTCGTGCTTTAGCTATTGAAAAATAGCAGATCTACAAGCTCATATCGCGCCACCGAGTGGCGCGATACGAGATTGTAGGTCTGCTATTTTTGAAAAATCGAAGAACGACTGACATTTTTAGAATCTGATCTCAGGTCAGAATGGGTTCGTCAGACCAGCGTGTGTCCAGTGGAAACCTCGTATGAATCTGATCTCAGGTCAGCATGGGTTAATTTGTCCTCTGTCGCGCAACTTGTCACGCGGCACCCGAAACAGCAGATCTATATACGGCAGAGAGCTATTAGATCGTCTACTTTTTTTGCCGCGTGACACCGGGGGGGCCACAACGAAAGTATAACAGGCTTATACGACTCGGAGAGGCGTACCTTCCAATTGTCAAGAAAGGTCTTAGGAGCGTTGGCTTCTGTGACTGATATGGCATTTGCATTATACCCACTCAAAAGCTGTGTCTCGTAAGGAGCTTACACATGCAAATGCAAGAAGTCTGATACCGTGCATATATCTCTCTACCAATCCAGTTGCGGCCTGACATCCCCTTACTTTAATCCATTCTGAACGGGAACCCATTTTGGTGTTAGCTTCATGTTGTGCTTTAGCTATTGAAAAATAGCAGATCTACAAGCTCGTAGCGCGCCACCGAGTGGCGCGCTACGAGCTTGTAGGTCTGCTATTTTTTGGAAAAAATCGAAGAACGACTGACATTTTTAGAATCTGATCTCAGGTCAGAATGGGTTGATACGACCAGTGTGTGTCCAGTGGAAACCTCCGTATGAATCTGATCTCAGGTCAGAATAGGTTAAGACGGAAGCAGGTACAAGAGGTTGAACAGATATCACAATGGAGGGAGAGGGGCTCAGCGTGTGTAAGGGTCAAGCTGTGGGCCCTCAAGCCATAACGACCCCCGTGACTCTCTTCTCAGCCGACCGGAGCTCTTTTTATCCGTGATGGCAGAAATTCCAAGTTAAACCCAGCAGTATGATGAAAGTTCAACATGTTTTCCCACCTGCTATCTCAGGACTTTGACAGAGCGGAACAATAAAGTCTCCTCTCTGGTCTTTGCAGGGCTCCTGTGTAGTCTCTCTCTCTCTCTCTCTCTCTCTCTCTCGGCATGCATGTCGCGGCTTTGACCGAAAGGGGGGTCAACAGACAAACTCAGCACTTATAATAGCTTCTGTTATTCATTATAAAAACAAAACGGATTAAAACCAAATCGTTGGCTTTTCTCTCTTCTTTTTCTTTCTAATTGACGGTGTTTCCTCACTCGCTTGCTTAATACTGTATACCGTCTTTAGAAGTGACCACAGAGGGATGAAAGTGCTACGGTATATGACAGTAATGTCCCTGAAAGGGATCACGTATCGCCAGCCGTGTTTTGTGTCCCTGTGTGATTCTCCATAGTCCTCCTGTGTGGGCAGTACAAAGCAGCGCTGTGACATACTTATACCGTGGCTCGCTGTCATTTCATCTCCAAGCTCTTAAATAGCTCACATCTCTCTCTCTCTCTCTCTCCCCTCTCACTCCCCCTTCTCCTCTTCCCCCATCTCCTGTGTCTGTATGTATCTACGTGTGTATACATCTGTGCGTGCGTGCCTGGGTGTTCTTCTACCTGTGTGTCTGTGTCTGTGTGCGTGCGTGCGTGCACATCCGTGCCTGCGTGCGCACACTAGGGCCTGCTGAAAGTGGCGATAGACAACGCTCGCGCTCAGGAGAAGCAGGTGCAGCTGGAGAAGACGGAGCTGAAGATGGAGCTGTTCAGAGAGAGGGAGCTCAGGGAGACCCTGGAGAAACAGCTCGCCGTGGAGCAGAAGAACAGAGGTGTGTGTGTGTGTGTGTACGTGTGTGTGTGTGTGTGTGTGTGTGTGTGTGTGTGTGTGTGTGTGTGTGCGTGTGTACGTGCCTGCGTGTGTGTGGGTGGTATGAGAGAGCACTGTGGTGTGCTGTCTGAGCGGATGAATGGATATACCTGCATGGACTGTGTATTTCTATGTGTCTGTGTGTGTGTGTGCGCCCGCCACGCACATACCTGCGCACGTGGGTCTGGTTTGTGGTGCGTGGTGCTGTGTGTGTTTGTGCACAACACCATACCACAGCACACACACACACACACACACACACACACACACACACAAAACGCTTCTGATTTATTCAGACAACACCAATCAAATCACAAATGCGCACTGTACACCAACATGAACAAACAATGAACAATTTTTCAAACACACAGGCAGTACAGTAAGACAAGTGTACGTGTGTTTTCTCCGATGCCGCTTGCAGCGATCCGCATGTCTCCCTTATACTGCACTCCCACCCCTAATTAATTAGAAATACATATTAGGATATCAAAATAAATGTCTTAAGTCTCTTTGCCAACACAAAGGCGAGGGGCTACATTTACTTCACTTAATGGTCTCATGTTCTATGCATCAGCTTTTATGTATGATTAATGCAAGACGTATATTGAAACGAGAGAGATTCGTGGAAAAACATCCCTAATAAATGTTTCAGTCGGTTTGAAGTCCCCCGTAGCAGTGTGCTAAACAGCACCCCATACCCAGTATTTGCTCAGCCCCTTTTCTTTTTAACCCATTCTGACCTGAGATCAGATTCTAAAAATGTCTATTACATCCTGACAGTTTCATTATTAACCCATTCTGACCTGAGATCAGATTCAAAAAGTGTCTTAGATTTTTCAAAAATAGCAGACCTACAAGCTCGTATCGCGCCACTCGGTGGCGCGATATGAGCTTGTAGATCTGCTATTTTTCAATAGCTAAAGCATGACATGATGCCGACACCAAAATGGGTGCCCGGTCAGAATGGGTTAATTGTATTCATTCATGTTCTGCTTTATTAAACGCCAATGTGACTGAAGTGGCTTTTCTAGATGGGTTTTAATAGATTTAGTTATAAAAAAAAATGAAATTAATATTGAATCTTGAACCAAATTCACATGGTGGTCGATTTGCTCTTAAGGTCCTGACACATCAGAGGAGGGTTTTCTTTTATTAGCGATTCATTTGTCCAAAAAAAAAGAAAGGAAAAAGTATATCATGAGTACATTCACACAGAACGCAAATATTATGCAGCCATAAAGCGACATCATTTATATTCAGAAACCAGGGCTGCCGCACTTTAAACTAGATAAAGTGCCCCTCGGGGCCCAGGTCTCCACCAGGGCAGGTCAGGCTGTGGCCTCCTGGTGGCGCTATAATAGGCCAATGTGAAAAGGGTGCCATTTCTTCTTACGCCTCGGATGGCAATTGGATGATTTGAGGCATTTTGTTCCAAAAATGTGTTTTGCGAAAATCCACCAATGTGAAAAGGGTGGGATATATTCCTCAGCCTAGTAGGAAAGTCCGTGAAAGATTTCACGTAAATTGCACGCTGCGTTCATGATTTGAGGCTTTTTGTTCAAAACGGGCCAATCCTGCAAACTTTGAAAGCCAATGTTAGCCAATTAGGATGGAATATGAAATATCGGACAGAACCGACGTGAACACATGACTATAGAGATAGTGTGTAACGATTTGCAGGATTTTTGGACAGAATCTGGAGGAGTAATATCCAAAAATGTGTGAAAATGTAGGGGCAAATTTAGTTGGCATCTTGGGAGTCAGACGGACGGACGGACACACACACACACACACACACACACACACAGACGGACGGACGGACACACACACACACACACACACACACACACACACGGACGGACGCAGTGCAAAACGTACTCTCTCCCCATGCCTTCGGCCTGGTGGAGACAATAAAGGCATCGACTGTTTAGTTGTACAGCTATACTGTTTAGTTGTACTGTACTGTTTATTTGCCACGCCGCCGTGTGTGTAAAGGCCTTACTTTACTTCATAATACTCTTGAGGTGGGAAAACCCTCCAAAGTATGAAGTAAGAGCAAAATGTTCAATATTCATCTCGGGCGGGAACCCCTTTTGGTGTTAGCATTATGTTAGGCTTTATAGCTATTGAAAAACAGCAGATCTACAAGCTCATAGCGCGCCACCGAGTGGCGCGCTAAGAGCTTGTAGGTCTGCTGTTTTTGAAAAAATCGAAGAACGACCGACATAGAAACATAGCTTTTTCAGAAAACCGTCAGGATGTAGAAGACATGTTTTAGAATCTGATCTCAGGTCAAAACGGGTGTAGTAATATATAATAACTACTAATTGCAAAAAACAGCAATAAGGAGCCTCTCCATAACAGATACCTCCCCTCCTCCACTCTACTCGCTGCAGCGATCGTCCAGAAGCGCCTGAAGAAGGAGAAGAAGGCCAAGAGGAAACTGCAGGAGGCGCTGGAGTACGAGTCCAAGAGGAGAGAACAGGCCGAGCAGAGCCTCAAACAGCCGTCGCCCGCCGACAGCATGCGCTCGCTTAACGGTCAGACCCCTCTCCACGCAGCCACCACAGCCACAGCGCAGGCACATTGCTTTTTCAAAGGTCTAAGTGAAATTATGATTATTGGGTTTTTTTTTTTGTCACACACTTTTAAGAGCATATCCGTGGTCGTTTGTGTGTATTTTTTATAATCAAAAGTCCATAAAAATCCAATTTGAACGGGCTTCCCCTTTGAACGAAAACGCGCCGCGACCGTCTGAACGTCCCTCCGAACGCAGCTGGTTTTGATTACTGAACTACTCCGGTTTTTTAACCTCATTCAAGATGACATCTAGAGAGTGTATAACTCATTTTAAAATCACCACGCTGAAATGTGTATCTGAAAACATCATAGGTTAGAAATAAGTCACGTAGTAGCTGCATGCTTTGCTGGCCCGCCTGTCTCTGACTTGTAAACAAACCAACTCCACGCGTCGCCCCGCCAGACTGAAAGCTTCAAAATAAAATGCCCCAAAAAGCCATTGCACCCCCATCTGTATACGATATCATTTTGGCCTTTTCTGGCTTCATTGATATAGTACACACAGGGGACATAGACTGGAAACGGGGAGAGAGAGAGAGAGACGGTTGAGTGACACGCAGCAAAGGTCGTCGGGATCGGGATTCGAATCCGCGACGCCCTGTCAGGCTGCATTAGAGTCTATAGGGCTGTATTTTGCGTGTCTTAAGTACCAGGTCTTATTCCCTAACTTGAGTAAACTAAAGACCTGGAGGCGTGATCAATGCCATTTGGCTATTCTGAGTGGCCAAAGAGCATTGACCACGCCTCCAGGTCTTTAGTTTACTCAAGTTAGGGAATAAGACCTGGTACTTAAAGGACAACTTTAGTTTTTTTCAACCAAGGTTCATGTTTTAGGTTGTTATTAGAGAAACTAAAAGGTGAGTGTTCAATTTCTTTCATTTGCTGCTTTCTTTTGTTTTGGGGATTTTAGCAGTTTTTGACAGGGGGGCAGGGGCATTCGAGCATGGGGCTAAATATTTTGTGGCCAGATGTAATTTCTTGGGGTGTATTAGGACTATAGTAAATAATAAAGAAATAAATCACATAATATTTTGTAAAAAAAATACATATTTAGCCCCATGCTCGAATGCCCCCGCCCCCTTGTCAAAAACTGCTAAAATCCCCAAAACGAAAGAAAGCAGCAAATGAAAGAAAATGAACACTCACCTTTTAGTTTCTCTAATAACAACCTAAAACATGAACCTTGGTTGAAAAAAACTAAAGTAAAATACAGCCCCTTATGTGGTATGCGCCTGGACCACATGGCCACAGCACCACATTTAATGCTTAGTTAATGTGCCGCTGCATGCCGGTGTCGGCATGTCACACGCCAAAAAATAGCCCATCGCGAAGCTCCAACGTGTCGGCGTGCGACACCGACCGCACAACTAAATATAAATTTGGGCTTCATTCTGCAATGTTTTCTCCCATAACCAATATTGTCTATCTTCCACCGTGTGGCCAGTCAGTCACACATTTTTTTAAACTAAATTATCAAAATAATCAAATGTCAATCTCAATCTTTTCCCCCCATAGGCTAACTATCAATCCAAATGTATACTCCGTCACACGACGGTGTGACTCTGCAAGCACGTTTGCCAAGCAACGTGGCCTTAACTACGACGCAGACATTAGGGTTTTACGATTCTGCATTTTCAAACTGCAGCGGGCCTACAGTATGGCTTGGCTTCTCGTCCTGAATGGAGGATGCAGTTAAAGAACGTAGCAGCGCTGATGGGTTGGTGTCAGAGGTGTTTAACCGAGGTGATTCCTCTCCTCTCCTCAGATTCTCTGACCCCTGAGATGGAGAGTGACCGCAGCAGTGGAAGAACAGATGCTGAAAGGACAATACAAGGTACAGGGGCTCAGATGAGACTATAAATCTCTCTCTCTCTCTCTCTCTTTCTCTCTCTGTCTCTGTCTCTCGCACGCACGCACGCACGCACGCGCGCACGCACATGCACACGCACACAGACACACACACACACACACTCTCTCTCTTTCTCTCTCTGTCTCTTGCGCACGCACACACACACACACACAATTTCACTCTGTCTTCTCTGGATTCCACACATGGAGGTGAGTGTACCCACATGCGCGCGCGCGCGCACACACACACACACACACACACACACACACACACACACACACACACGCATTCACGTTGCACGTGCACACAAACACCACTGTGAACATTAGTTTGTGTGCCTGCTGTTAGGCTACACAGCTCACCATCTGGGCCGCAGCACTAGGTCAAGATCATTGCCTTTCTGCAGACATAATATTGTTCTTGTGACTACTTTTTTTAATGGCAGTGTTGCCTTTTGAATTCAGATATATATATATATATATATTTTTTTTTTTTTTTAAAGACTGCTATAGGAGAGAGGTGAACCGGAGGAAATGATCACAGAAGATGCGATGGAAGGAGATGTTTTGTTTACAGCTCAACAACCATTAATTGAGCCATAAAGCCATGAAAAAGCAATGGAAATGCCCCCTTTGGTAGTAATAAAAGGAACAAATCAATCCCTTTTATGAATAAGCCGTGTACATTTTAATGGTCTGGTTTGTTTGTTAGCCTTGGGGGTGCAGTGCTAGCCTGCGCTTGGGGAAGGTTGCAGCGCGGGCGATAACCTCTGTGGGCTCTGCCGCTATCTGTGTTTACCCAGAGACGAGACACCTTGCCGGGGTTGAACATCCTCATTATTAGTATTAGAACTTCTTCCTCTAATCCATTCTGACCTGAGATCAGATTCATACGAGGTTTCCACTGGACACACACACTGGTCTGATGAACCCATTCTGACCTGAGATCAGATTCTAAAAATGTCAGTCGTTCTTTTTTTTCAAAAAATAGCAGACCTACAAGCTCGTATCGCGCCACTCGGTGGCGCGATACGAGCTTGTAGATCTGCTATTTTTCAATAGCTAAAGCATAACATGATGCTGACACCAAAATGGGTTCCCGTTCAGAATGGGCTAATAATGCCGGGCGCTGTGGCCTCCTCCTCCGCTCAGAACTCTCCTTATCACCAAGAAAAGCTCCTTAATTTATCCTGGAAAAAATACTCCATGTGATGTACTTTGAAAAGTGGAAAAATGTTCATCTTGGTAATAATCCAGGGCCCCTCTTTTAACTCTTTAATGGTCGATTAGTCTATTTGAACTGATACGTTGTTAAAAGCGGCGCGGAAAAAAGAAAGAATCCGGGCAAATTGCGCTATGAAGAAAATGATGACTCCTCGTTAATTAAATGTCATTCCGTTACTGCGAGGGATCTGAAGGGGGTTTGAATGTCCAAAAGAAGGAAGTCCATATGTCATCGTTTATACCAAAAAGATAACTTCCGGATACAGCCCAATTATAATTCTATACCCCCCTTATTTCATACCAAGTTAGTACAGTATATTTAGCGACTCTAATTTCTTAACATTTCGCCGTAATGTGGAGCAATATCCACCCTTTGTAGTATAATCGTTTCAAATTGAACGTCTTCAAGTCGTTACACCCTGCCTCGTTAGCGCCAGATCTCCTTATTCGTCTGCCAGAGGACCGTCCTCAGCCCTCGCACGCATATTTGACGCAGGCGTTATTTTCTTTCTTTTTTCCCCCCCCTCCTCCCTTTCTTTTTATTTCCATTCTTCGAACAGAATTGGACCTATACAGATCTCCATACAAAAGAAAGCAAATAGAGGAAAAAGCCTTTGTTGGCCCAACTCATCTGTGATGGAGATATATATAATGTGGCGCGTGGACCATATCATTCTTGTGGTCTCTCAATAGCACTGATCATTGCCCTGAGGAGTGGGCATGAAGGAGGGGGGGGGGGGGGGAGTGGGGGGGGGGGGGTACTGAATAACCGGCGACATTCTGCGTTTCTGTTCAATTAGAGAAGCATTTGTCTGCCACCCATGTCTCTCCTCTGCTCTACTCTGCAAGCCTCGCTGTATAATTAACCTCAAATGGCAAAAAATGATGTTGATAAATTACACAAGCAAAGGGGGGGGGGGGGGGGGGGGGGGAAACAAGCCTATCACTCGCATGGAAGCAGAGAGAAATGCGTGTTATATTGCCGACTCCAAACTCAGGGAGGGGAATGGAGAGAGAGAGAGAGAGAGAGGGAGAGAGAGGGGCGGGGGGGGGGGGGGAATTAATGAGAGCATAATTTTAGAGAACTAATTATTTCTATTTGTCTTTTGTCACACTTCTCTAATTCTGCGATATTAACACAGTCTGTGTTTATTAATTGCTTTCGCAGTGTTTTGAATCGGGTCCAAGTGGGAGCGTGGGCTGTTTTCACAGGCAGCCGTTGAGCTACCGGGGCCTCTCTGTACCTCGCCAGTATAACTGCCTGGCAACGGTGCGCACATGAATATCTTCCCCCTGTATCTCCTCTGGTTCCCGCCCTGCCTTGCCACTCCATGTGTTCGGCAAGTTTACACGACCCTGTGCACAGAGATAAAGTTCTTTGTTGCGAGATTAAACATCAAAACAGTTAAAGTGAAATTAAAATTAAATGAATGAATGTCAGTGAAGCAAAAAAGACTGTAATTAATGGATCCCTTAATTGTCTTCATAAAATATTTGCATGGGCATAATTTGCATAATTTACATGTATTAATTAATCTTTCAAAGGAATTTTATGCTGAGAGAAGCCAAAAATTCCCTTTGTTTTATTTAGCATCTAATGAAATATTTATCCTCTTTAATGAACTTTTCATCTTGATTTGAATATAAAAATACTAAAGTTCTAACATATTTTGATGAGACATTCTTTCATAAAATAACGTGTCAAAATGTCCCAGATTTTTTTTCTTATTTGCGTATGCAAAGCAGATGTTTCAACATTTGCAGTAATATTGCACCCTGGCGCCCTGTGTGCAGCGGATTTGAATTAGCGAGATTTCCTTATCAAGGGTCTCCGATGATTCCCAGACGTTTGTGATAATTCTTTATCTCCTCCGCGTAACAATGCCACAATATCTGACATGGGGGAGCCTGGTGGCTCAGAGCCTGAGACCATATGCTCTGCTCCTTGTGAACTGGGGTTGAATCCCACCCCTGTCTTGTCTCGCATCACTCTACTCTCTCTCTCTCTCTGCCTTTGGTCTCCTCTCTTTCTCCTACACTGATCTGAAATAAAGCATAAAATAACACACACACCAAAAAATATATATATATCTGACATTCTCCTCGCAACTTAGTTGTCATCTGATTCTGTCAAGGAATCAGCTGGCCTTTCTTGACTAAAACTATGATGACAAATGTCCGTCGACTACCTTTTTTCCCGGACGAAAAGCTATGCTGACTTAAACTAAGACTAAATACAGTATATTGACAATAAAAACTAGACTAAAATGTCAGGGAGGGACTAGTGGAGAAGAGATCCAGTAGAACTAAAAGACAGGTCATTTCAAGTTTGGTTGCGCTCCGGTGTTGCGCTCTGAAAATATGAAAATATCTACCAGCTCACTGTGAGCTTGGAGATCAGCTAGAGTGTAAAGTCTGCCATTATGACTTCATCAAGGCCTGCCAAAAACCTTTTGATGATATCTAGTCATATGACTCAACAAACAAAAATGACAAGACTATGACTAAACTGAATCAAGACAGACAGACAGGCCCAGGCCGTAGCGTAACTGTCTGGGCACCGGACTGGTGATCCAGTCGCGGTGTGCCGCGGGTTCGACTCCCGGACCCGACACGGCCTTTACATGTCATCCCCCCATCTCTCTCCCGTTTCCTGTCAGCCTACTTTCTATCCCTTAAAAAAATCAATAAAGGCGTAAGCCGCAAAAAAAAATCTTAAAAAAAAAAAAAGACAGACAGACAGACAGACAGACAGACAGACAGACAGACAGACAGACAGACATATAGAGTGAGCTGAGCTCTGTGTTTCATCAGTGTCGAGTTGTGTATCTCGTTGCACACCCTCCTCAACACCTCCCATGCAGCACACCCCCCACACCCCCTCCTTTTTGTTTGATTTTATTTTTAGCGTTGCATTCATGCTGTAATGACTTTTACACATAACTCGGTGGTGTTGCTTGAATAGAGGCGGCCAGAGTGCAATGCCTTTGAGACCTACGGCATTGCTGGGTAATTAGCCTGTGTGTTTGTGTGTCCCCCCCCCCCACACACACACACACACACACACACACACAACAAGCCTTTGTTCTCATCTCTCGCCATGCATCACAATACATAAACCACAGGCTGAGAATGAGCTCAGTCTAATGCAATGGACTAATTGATGAAGAACTGATGAACGCAATGAGTATGCCTATCGTGGGGGAGGGGGGGGGGGGGATATGGGCAATAGATTGAAATGTTGAAGGGTATACTTTCATTTTTGTTTAGTACGTGCCTATATTTCGGCTCGTCGTTAGGCAGAAACGAAATCCCGAAATCTTCAAAATAATTAGCAAAACATCGCCGCGTGACCATCGAAGAATAGAGGGCCTATAAGAAGTGGTCAATGGAGGAGAAATTTACCGAAGGTAAAATGTAGTTTTGCCTACATGAAGTACATGGAAACACACGCGAGGTGTGCCTTACACGTCTCCGCGGAATTCGAAGGGAGTCGTGTTCCCTCTGTCACCGCCCCGCTCTTGCTTGTCATGTCTGGCTGCAGACGACACGATGCCGTTCCTTAAAAATCTATCGCCACTTTGTCTCTCCGAGTGCGTTTCCCCTTTAACGTTGAATTATTTAGGTGCCGCTGCCACGGCGTATAGGGGAGGCTGGCTGCTTAAATCGCAGTAATGTTGCATTCTCTGGCAAGAGGAAATGCAAGGGTAATAAACGTCAAACATGCTCCTGAGCTGTGCCTAACAGATGCTTTTACCAGCTCAGCGTCGGAGCAGCGCTGCTCACTCAGGCGTGCGCTGCAGACAAGAGTGTTCTTTGGGAAATGGACAAAGCTCGTTAGGTTGCAGGTGTCTAGAGATGGCATGGGGAGAGGGAATGTCTGCCGCTTTCAATAAACACTATTTCCTTGCAGGGAAATGTCACTTATAAAGCGTTTACATCATGAGTGCAATATTATGTTCAAACAGGCGTATCTGGATAGATGTCTTAAACTCATGTGACTCATGCAGTTCTGGCGGGTCCGGGACCGTGGCTTTCGGACTCATGCAGTTCCTCTTCAGATTTGTTTGTACACTGTTGCATGTTGGTGTCCTGCGCTGGAAATAGCAGATCTAAAAGCTCACAGCGCAATCATTATGCAACTCGCTGTTGGGTTGTAGATCTGATCGTGTTCGGTGATAAAGTGTAAAGAAGTGTTCGCGGTGATAAAGAGGTGTAGTAAATCAGGATAACATTGCATTGGCATCAGTAGGATGTTGGTGTTGGCTGGCGATGTGGGCTAACCTGGGCTGTGTGTCTCTATCTGTATTCTGTTGCAGATGGAAGACTGTTCCTGAAAACCACAGTGATGTACTGATAAGGCCACGAGAGGAGAGCTGGATGGGGTGGAGCGAAAAAAATGAAAAGAATAAGAAAACCCATGAAGATTCTCAAGAGCCCTTAACCGGGCTGATTTAGTAGGGGAAAGAAGTCAAGCTGCTTGTAGAAGTTCAATGGAAGTGCTGTGTTCGTGCCGAACGCTGGAGTCACGTTGGGTCTGAATTGTAGAATTAAGTATTTTTTTTCTCTCACAGATGTCAACAGAAAATTGTTTGATAAAAGCAGGTCTGGACACAGTCAGTTGGCTAAACTGAAGGATGAAAAAAAAAAAAAAAAGTAAATATATTGAGCACAGTTAAATGTACCAATGGTACACAGTTGGTAATAACTCGTATAAATTCACAGCACTGAAGATTTTTTTTATACTGTATTTCAACCAGCGAGAAAGCTTTCGAAAAGAAAAAAAAAACAATTCGACTGAAGTTTGTTTTGTATTTCAAATTGATCTCAAGACGTCGATAAATGTAACACCTGGATGAACCTTGTGGGGGGGACGACCTAATGTGAATCTATCCATGTGTTGATCAAAAAGAGATGACTGATATTTGATTTTAACCTTTTTTCTTTTTCTAAATTAGATGAAAATACAATCAAGTTTCCTTTTTACCATTGTTGTATATACGAGATCTGATGATAACTAAAGGAGGAACTCACTCTATCAGAAACGGGGTGGATTGACAAGGTATGTGTGTATATAACGATAAGAGGTATTGTGTATGCAGTAGAGCTATTAGGCAAACGATACCGCCATTTATATAAACTTATAGTTTTGTTTTGTTCTCCTTCTGAGCCATCATTCTTTCAAATAGCTGCCATCTTTGGTGAGAAAGCATGCAGGCATGTAAATGTTTGTCCTGGAATTATGATATTTAATAAAATCCTATATTGTGCTGAACAAATACTAGGGTTTGACTCTCTCAAGCCCGATATGATTTTGAAAACATAACTTATCAAACGAGTTCACTTTCAAAATGAAGACTTTCGCTTTCAATAGTACCGTAATCTTTGTAAGAAGAGTAAATGTACTTTGGATTTTAATGTACCTTTTGTTTATCATGAAGCGCCCTCTAAACGAACGCCTCGGAAGGCTTTTCCTTTTTTTAAATCCCGTCTCTTAATGACCACGTGTCAGCTTGAGTATTAAATACAATCAGTCACTCATGACGCAACTTTGACACAACTAAATGCCATTTAATGACATAATCCCTGTGTGACACACACACAAACACAGATGAACTCTCTCTTGTTTTTAATGCCATTCATGATGTCCTAATGAGGACAAAAACAAATCCCATAATAAGTAATTATTTGCTTGTTACTGTCCCCGCGGACAATACTTTTCTAATTTTGGTGCTTAAGCATCATGTGTATAAGTTTTATTCTCTAGACGAGCTGATGTCATATTCATACAGTATAACAAGGACCGTTTTAGAACATATGTGATACAATCAGGTGAGAACCAGTGTCCCATGCTCACAATGTGTTTGCTTATATTTGATTTTTGATTTTTTTTCTTTTTGATGGAGTGTCTAGGTCTGTTGTCAACTTGTCACTGATAACTCATATAGCTTCTCAAAATCATCTCTTGTACTTCAAATTCAAATAAAGTTAACATGTTGATGATACGCAATGTGAGTTAACTATGTTGCTCAGCAGTCTCGACATACAAACTGTACAGCGCCACGATGAACACTCTTTAATAATGTATATATACAGTAAAGTCTTATATGTGTTAATTTAAGTGAGAGTGAGCAAAGAGTCCATTTCATCACTCTCAGTTACATGAACGTTCAGGCTTTTACTGTGTGTACTGAACGGCATGATCTAAACTAAGGAGTCCTCAGTCACTGGATTCATTCTCATACTGAATCTGGAGTGTTAAATTAACACTCCAGATTCAGCTGTGTGTAGAGTACAAAGGTCCAGTAGCTTGGCATGAAATGTAAATAGACTTGTAGTGTGCCAAGATAAACGTAAGGGTGTATACTGTATATCACAACCACTGATAAAATATCAGTATTTCATTTGCAATGAAATACATCTGATATTGCCGACAAAGGTGTAGATGAGATAGGGGGGGGGGGGGGGGCAGCTATTCCTTTTATCATTGTAAGTCACTGTCATGTTTCTGGTATATATTAAAAAAACAAACTGTTACCTTTTTTTTAAGATAAGCATTTTGAACTCAGTCCAGTGAAGTGGAGTCTTTTTACCCTTTCTGAATTATTTATTATGTATGACGACTATGACGTTAAACCATGCAGGTACTTTATATTGTACTGTATAGCAAGGTTAATGCGCCCGGCATTCTGTACTCTGTATGGTAGAAAAGGAATTGTATGAATAATCAAATGATGGGAATATCTTGTATAAGTACTGCTTTCTTTTTAATGTGTGTGCGTGTGCGCACGTGTGTGTGTGTGTGTGCGTGTGTGTGTGTGTGTGTGTGTGTACGACTGTACGTGTGCGCTTGTGTGTGCGCGTGTGTGCACGTGCGCACGCGTACGTGTATGTGCGCGTGAGACTGCGTGTATGTGTGTGCGGCTGCGCGCTTTATATTCGTAGTCTTATTCCAGAATAAAATGTGCAAATGCGGATCAGCTCAAATGTAAATAGATTATTTCATGTGTAATTTGATGTGCAAGTGTACGACACTAATTCAACACATTTCACTGATAAATGAACAGCTCTGTATTCCTCTTTTTGGACACCTTCAGTGTATCCGTACAGTGTGGTGATTATTCACTTTCCCTTCAGCGCCCACATTTTGAGGGCTTTGCCAATATTGACATGCTTTGTTGATGCTCTAAACTCATTAAGATGTTTGTTCTGTTCGGTGACATTCTCCATTGTCTGTGGCACTTTCTTTTTATTGAAGAAAACCGGTGATTTGTCATACAGACTTTGCTCTTTTCCTCTTGTGTGCTTGTAATGATTATTGGCACTGACTTTTGATGCTGAATTGTTTTTGCCATGAAGGTGCTAAGTATAGAGCTCTGCAGGGATCAGATCATAGCAATCGGTATCACAGTCGCAGTCATTTTAAGTTGTGAGAAAATGTATGGAATCGACATTGAGAGACAAATCTCTCTAGTAAGCAATTCTAAGAGAAATGTGTTGACACAGCATTGCTGGGCCTGTTCCCATTTTGCATGCTTTTTAAAGCATGGCCGTAACACAGCCACCGAGATGAATAATTGACTGATTGCTGCATAATTCAATACTACATTGTGGAAAATCCAAGGTCTGAAATGCTTTTGTTCTCTTTATTAAAAACGAGGTTAAAGTTTCAATCAACCTTGAAAGAACAAATATGGCAAACAATGAACAATCAATCGTGCGTCAAAACTCCTGAGTTCCAAACTCTAGACGACTAAAGAATTAACTTCTGCCACTCGCACTTTTATTTAGGGGCTAATCTGGAGATCACTTCCGCTTTTATCCTTTCGATGACTTGGTTGTTTCCCTTTCGTTTGCAGTGAAAGATTCACTCCATTCACTTTCAATGAGTTTGCGAAATGTGGGCCAGTCACAGCTACTAGTCAGATATCCTAGCTGTTTATTTCTCTATTTGAGGCCTCGTTCTGCTCTGGCGACTGAGGAAAGAGGCCCCCCGGCTACAGTACATGTTTCATATCAGTGCACATTTTGTAATAAATTCAATTCCAGTACAAATATGACCATGAGGCACAGAGGCTTTAAATACCAAATGTACATGCATTGTGTTATGTCGTACTTTGCTGCACTGTAGTGTGCGAAGGAAGCAGAATGGTGATTGCATATTCAAAGCGGCGTCTGTGTACATGAGCTGTGTCTGTCTGTGTGCAGCTATATTTGCTTGGCTTGACATGAATGAAGACACACTCATAAAGACATCACCCTAGATATGATTATTCTGCATGATCCTATCTGTGTGTCTCGCTCTTCTCTTGCCCAGCTTCCAGTGGCGTGCACAGATAGACACTAGGGGGTGCTAGAGCACCCCCTGCCCTTTTGGCAATTTTGCTCTGTGGACCATGGTGACATTGATCAAATCTTGATAAAAAAAACGCTTCTATATTATTTAGGCCCCCACAATCTAAAGCTATGTTTCTATGTCAGTCGTTCTTCGATTAAAAAGAAAATAGCAGACCTACAAGCTCGTAGCGCGCCACTCGGTGGCGTGCTATGAGCTTGTAGATCTGCTATTTTTCAATAGCTAAAATGTGCTGCACAAGGTGCCCTTTTTTCACTCTAAATGTCTGTGCACGCCACTGCCCAGCTTCACATTGCTCAAGTTGATGTTGTTTCGTGCTCGCTTGCCTTGGCCCCTTATAGCGGCAAAAGTGTGAAAGTGTCTCTTGACAATTAACCTGGCAGACTTTTCTTCACCCTTTAAACCACGCCATGACAATTAAAACCGTGCGAAAGTTCCACAAGTTTGAAACGAGCCTGTATTTATACAATATAGGCCCCGCTATAGTGTCAGACACGGTGTTAACCTCTGTTGAGTTAATTCCTCGATCATCGTCGTGATCAGGGGTTGGCCATTTAGGAAGAGGAGCCGTGCCGCGTGTCTCTTGATAACTTGGTGCCTTGAGTCTATGGAGAGACATTAGAAGGTGCAGCTTGATCAGTTGAAAGATGGGCCTTAATGTCACCTAATCAGATAGACCATTATGTATTAGGGAAACTACAAAACAGTTTTATCGGACAAGGGCCAGACCACATTACCTAAATTAACATTTTGCAAGCGTGAACATGAAGAAGCACAGAGGCAAGGGGGAAGGCTATACAGAAGTGTGGCCTGCGCTTAGACATTCGGCAGTAATTATTAATTTATGATTGTCTCTGGTCTTAATGAAAATGAAAGCCAGGAAAGAGAACAGGGAGGGATAATGTGGCGTGAAATTGAGTTTCATTTGTACAGGGGCCACCTTTTAACTCTGCGCGTCTTAGGCGGAAATGGAGCCGAGCGTTCTTCTCCCTCTGTTCTCTCCCCCTCTCTCTGGAGACTGTATTTCAGAGTATTTTATCACTCTCTCCCCGCTTTCCCTCTTTCAGTCAAGGCTTGTTCATATCCCCTTATCCTTTTGTGATATTTGAGCTAACACGCCCTTTAACATCCCCATTACTCTCATAAGGCCTTTTCAAAATGACACAACGCTCTTTGATGTCTGATAACTGTGTCAACAAGTTCCTGCGATGGAAAATGTCTCCGCACAGTGCTTCTTTAATGTCAGCGAGAGAACACAGAAAGGTCTCCGTCCGTGAAGTATTGGAACAGGACTGGGGCGGGCGAAACAGAAGAAACAAGACTCTGACACATGCACGATTGTACTGTGTTGTTGTTTATAGCCTACTGCTTTCGACAGAATCAACTGTTTGGTGTTGTATACTGTTTGTTCTTTTTTCCTTTTCTTTTCTACACAGGGGAAGATATGTGCTGATCCCCTGATGGTGACATGTTATAATCGTACAGTACGCTACGTGCTAAGCTGAGGTGATAATGGTGCTACAGTAGGAGTGCTGAGGTGAAAAGGGTGTTTGCATTCACATACACATTCTACAGTCAGCAAGTGTGATGCGTTACAGCATGTTAAACGTGATAAACTGCGTATATTAATTAGTACCCTATATGTACAATTATTACATTTTATATTAAACGTGGAAAACTTCAGCAACATACCGGTTACTTTAAAATGTTTTTGCAGCTGTTGCTGTCATTTTTTCACTTCACTGCAGTGGAAGCCCAATTTAGGTTCTTTGTGAACGCTTTGGAATCACAGCATCATAGCACAACTTACGCTGCCATCTGTAGAGGCAGTCTGGTGAGATGTTTGATGAGTCCCAGTGCATTGTGAAGACATGCACTGCAAAGCAGGCTCAGATCTTCTGAATGAATGACAGCAGGAACACAATGATAGTTTCGCCGATTGAGATTTCTTAATTTAGTCAAGGTACAAGTGATTTTCACATCCACTCTCTCTCTCTCTCTCTCTCTCTCTCTCTCTCTCTCTGTCTCTGTTTCTCTCACTCTCTCCCTCTCTCTCTGATCTGAATATCTTTTGGGGGAATCTTGTAAGAATTTGTTCACAGCCAGAGTATCATTCTATAGACTGCTGGTGTCACATATATTAGTCGGTTACATTTGTACAAGTGTAACAAGTGTATAGGGACAGTTAATTTAGTTTGACCAAAGAGCCCGGGCTATAACGCTCCCCCGGATAGCAGATGGATGAGGCTGCATGGTGACCACCGGCATGAGGGAGTGTGTCTGAGCTCACAGGATTAGTCTTCATTTGGTGCCTCTGTCATAAGGGAGGAAGGGCTGAGTACTGCGTGGCACGGAAAAGAAAACACAGGGTCAGTCAAATGCACACGCACGCTCGAGCGCGCGCAGCCGCACACACACACACACACACGCACACGCACACACTATTAACCTCCCCTCCAGCTCATCAACTTTATTTTGCAATCTTCCCTCAGAACCATTAGAATACCCTGAAGAAATGACTTTCCAATTAAAGGGGATCTAGGAGAAGAAGGTCTTTTTATCTCCGGCTCCTGCAGTTCTTTATTCCAATAATTTAAATTGGAATTGATTTTTCAATTTAGCCGCTCACTGCTACGGTACGGTACGGTACGGACACGCACAGCACAGAGCCAAATAGAGCTGCGTTCCAGGAATATTTGTCATGGCGGCGCGTGTACGTGTAAATTTGCGCAGGGGGGGGGGGGGCTCGAGTAATGCATTTCCTCCTGCTCAAGCAATCAAGCAGGACAACAGATTTGGGGCCCCTAGTTGTGATCATGGTGTCAGTCTTGTGGGGGAACTCTGTTGCTCCACGCGGTCCACACACTGGGGAGTAAATACACAACGATGTCCTCAGTGTGCATTTAACTCAAGTCCCCCCCAGGGAGGTATGGCCTCTCCAGCATCAAAGCACTCGGCCCCGGTGGTTTGAGCGTGAACTGCAGGCGGACCCGTGGATTCATGACGAGGAAACCCCCTTTAACATTGAGCGCTCGTTTTGCCCAAGTATAGACGGTTCTTCCAGGTGCTTCAAAACGCCACTGAGCAACTTCCATTGGAATGAATAGCGCGCGGGGGGGGGGGGGGGGGGGGGGTCTCTATCCTTATAGGCCTACTCTATATGTAACTTAGTCAGGGAGCCGTGGGGGTGAACGTGGTTTCGTCAGATAAAAGTTTTTTTCTCAACTGATTCTTGTAGCTTGGGGTCACCTCTTAAGAAGTCAAGAGGGTGCCCAGTGATATCCCTTGCAGGGCATTTTTAGTTATTAACCCCTTAATGCCCAATCCACCCAAAATAGAGTTTTATGGTATTTCATTATTTTCTCCCAGGCTAGTAGTCTATAGTTTCCTCCATAGTTTCCTTAACGGAACAGGACCTGAAGGTCAAGATGGCACTTGCCTGGTGCCTATATAGCACAAGATGAGGAGAGTGTGGAAATCAGACATGGGAGAAGACTTTGCAGTATCCCTGTCCTCCTGTTCCATCTCTACCATGTCTGTGTCTCGATCTTGGAGCAGATAGAGACAGACCTTGGACTCAGGTCCAAGGTCTTCAGGGTCTCTTGCTTCAAGGCTATTCAAATAAGTAACCCATCCTGCACTGTGGCCGTACCTCATGAAGGTGAACTCCAGCTCCAGCACTGGGTGGTGTCACATAAAAATACCTTTGAACATGTAGAGGTAGCTTTTCATGATGTAGAGGGCTAGAGGCCATAACATCAGATGG
>NC_139707.1:40867012-40994512 GCF_964188405.1 Protomyctophum parallelum | reverse complement strand
CAATTGTTTATATTGTGTTTAGGATCCAAGATGGCCGCAGCACCAGGAGGAGGTGGGGCGGAGGTGAGCGGGTGGGGGCGACATATTATGCCCTTACTGGGCTGCGTTCACACATTCAAGACACCTGTCTTGTGTTTGTGTTTAATGGCCGCTCCGATGCATTTCCAATGGTATGGAAGCCCATATGGTTTGACCAAACATTTTGTTTGATGGGGGGGGAGGGGGGCAGAACACATCCGTCAAAGGGGGGGCAGAACACATCCATCTGCAGAGCACTGGATACACCCCTCGAGTACATCTGACTCGCCGAACGAACTCTGCAAGCTATACGTACGTATCATTAATGGCTAGTCTGATTCCTTGAAAGAAAAAAGAATGTAACATGTCTACATGTCCCTGTAGGGACATGAGTGGAAACTTGTTCCATGATGAATCCCTGGGCGGTATCTTCACACGCAACACGGCAAGCTATCAGAGTTAAATTAATCACTTTCCACCTGGCATCCCTATTTTGGGCATGTCATGGAAAGACATTCCAAAACAGCAACATCTACGAGTTCACAACGCATTTAGATCAGCTATTCTTTGCTATGGTTGATGTAAGGCTTGACTGGCTTTTCCTAGTGTGTTAGCAGTACAACATTGTCGTGAGCACAAAGCAAAGCAAAGCAAAGTTCTTTGTTTACCCAGGGAAGTGGACTAAGCTCGAGATGCTTGTTTACAGCCACACCCTGCTCATAGAACATTTCATGGTAGGGGGTTCAATGCCTTGCTCAAGGGCACTTCAGCGGTGGTCATTTTAACGTGCCGGTCCGGGGATTCGAACTGGCGACCTTTCCGGTATCAAGGCCGCTCCGCAAACCGTTCGGCCACCGCTGCGACAGTGTTTGGTTGCCACCGTGTCTCAACTCGTGTCTCTTTAGCGACGTTGTAATGTAGCCCTCTCGCTCTGCCGTTATGATACCATGGATCAAGAGGAGACTGAAGAGAGACTGGATTAAATATTAACAAAACCTGTCCCTGCCATAGACGACCCCCCCCCCCCCACACACACACACACACACACACACACACACATACACACACACACAAACACACACCGCCCTCCCACCCACCCCGCACAGACACACATCGCCCTCCCACCCACCCACCCACCCACCCCCCGTCCCGCTCCTAATGACAGGCCCACAATTAAAAATGTGCCGGACGGAACACTCGATCCCTGTCGAAGACTGTCTAGAACACACTTCTAAACGCTGACTTAAAATAAATCTTATACCAATCTATGGAGAACCTGTCGAGAGGAGTCTAAGGGTTCCTGGCACTTAGCTGAGTAGAGCGTTGGAAAAAAAAAAAGCAGAGGGGCCTTACATTATTTATACGTGCTAATGGTGCTGTGACTGGCTGTGTGTGTGTGTGTGTGTGTGTGTGTGTGTTTGTGCAAATGCATGCATGTGTGTGTGTGTGTGTGTGTGTGTGTGTGTGTGTGTGTGCGTGTGTATCAGCAACATAACAATCTGCTAAGACAGACACACAGCTGTAATCAAGGCCATGCATTTCCTCTCCCTCCGCCTGCCTCCGCTAACAGCGGGGTCAATTGGAGTCAGTTTTGTCGCGTTCGGAACCCTCGCACTAGATTATCTCCTTCTAATGGAGACAAAAGACAATGCTGCATAGATTCCCATTGCCGGAGGAGAAGATTAACTCCCACTGAGCCACTGTAGGTAAATATGTCGTGTAGCTGTGCAGTGCCGCACGCGGTTTCCTGTCCCTAAAGTCACTATACTGCAGAGCAGCGCGCCAGGCAGAATGTATTGTACGACTACCACCGATAAAGAACAATAGCTCATGTACTTAACCTAGTTTACGGCACAAAAGGAATCCATTTGTTGTTCTTTCTCACTACACAGCTTTTTAAACAGAGCATCACAGGGGGTGGACGGGGCGGCGTTTACTGTTGCACCACTAGATACACACATGTGCCTCTAATTTCCTATGGTAGTCCAGGAGTATCCTTCAACATCCTATTGTAAAGTTTACCACGGGAGAGGTCTGTGTATTAAAGTGCCCTGAGAGAAAAGCTAAATGATCTAAATGCAGGCAGCTGCTTTGCTGCTATAATGCCATACTGTAGATAGAGAGAGGCCCAGGCGAGGCTGGCCTATACGGACCAACAAGGCTGGCTGTAGGACATAATTACTATAGGATGTCTTTCATGTGCTTTAATGGGAACAATATGAAGACTAATGCTATGGTGTAGGGCACGGCCTTTTAAAACCAAACTGTTGTTCGGAACACAACAACATGTTTTCTGGTCACCACCACAGAGTCTTGTCAATATTGGTTATGTGTGTTTGATGTCATGGAACTGTATCCGTCGCATGTGCCTGATATGCTCTCATATGACATAATGTCGACGTGGCCGGCGAGGCGCTATGATACTTCACTCCGCGGGCAGATGGCAGATGATGTGGTCTCGTCGGTGTATATAGCATGAACATGGCTGGGAACCGTAACACCACCATGTTCCCATTTACTGTAGCTATACCTGGAGGGATATGCATGCACTGGCGGGTCCTCTTGAACCCTTTGGAGAGAACAGAACCTGTGAGCAGAGCACAGGTGCGACGGGGAATGTCGAGAGACACACTTTGAGCACATGGAATGCAAGACAAAATGGCTCGATAACGCACTCGATTTGAAAAGCAAATACGCCAACAAACTGTGTCTGATCGTCATTTGATGGCATGCTGACACGCAAAACTCTATTAAGCTGTCTTCAAATATGCAAAAATGATATGATTTTACAATGATTACATATTCACTTTCCCAGCTGGCTGGCTCCGAGCGTCTCCATTTGTCATCGACTATTGTGTCCAATTATATGATTAGCTTTGAACACTCCAGCACTTCGAGAGCTCTCGTGTGTTCCAGCCGCGGCGAGTGATTCACAAACAAAGTCATTACAACATGTATTCACACATATCAAATAACAAAACAGATGGCCACTGCGCTTTGCTGCCTGATTTGTTTTCCACGCGAGCGATAGGGGGGAGAGAAAAAAAAAGTATTTTCCCCTTGCTTTGTTTAATGCTGACTGTTTTTTATTCCCAAAGAAGAGCAGCTGGCTGTCGCGCTGTTAGATCAGCTCCTATGAAAGACAATCTTGTTTTCATTAATTTCTCTACAACAAAGGCACTTGTTGTGAAGATTTAGAATTACAGCGGGTAAAGCTTCGGGATAATTCATCACAGGGACTTGACAGGAGACTTAATTGTTTTAAATGCCAGTTGCTGCATGGAGCGTGGTTGGTTTTCTCTTTGATGTCTAACAGGTGGGACAGATAGACGACCCTCTGATGTTTCATTTGACCCCTGACCTCTTCCTTATAAATCCCGTTGTAGTCCAGCGGCCAATAAACCCATCATTGTCTGATGCACTGCAGTACCCAGAATTCCACATGTCGTGGTGGTGATTCCTCCATCCATTATTGTGCCGTACATCAGTGGCTCTCAACCTTGTTCATGTCATGAACCCCCAAATTAAAAGTCTTTGGCCACAGACCCCCATCTGAAATATCTTTTTGCCAGGCGTACCCTTAGCCTGCAAGATTTGTGTTCTTTTTCATATTTTTAAAATATTTTAAAAAAAATCTAATTTTTCCAGATCCTATAATAAAGTTACCTAATAGATGGATGGTGGACGTCAAAATGTAGGCTCACGAGGTGCACCATTGCTTAGTGGTTCCCATTTCGGCATACAGACCAGATTTGACTGAGGGGACTGCCATTCATTTTCTCTAATTAATTACACCTAGCTACATGTTTAAGCATTTATTTCATATTTCCATGTCGATTTCAGCTCTGACATTTATTTGAGACATGCAGTATGCGAGTATGCCTGTACTATTAACTAATTTCAGTTTTTCTCCTGCACGATGGCAGCCCCTCAGTCAAATCTGGTCACTATTGGTCCGACAACGACAACCTACCTCAAACCCTAACCTAACCATAACCGCAAGCACGGAGCAGCGCATGTTCGCCAACCTTAACGCATGTCCGCCAACCTTAATCCGGTCGCCAACCTCAACGCATGCAGGTTCCCAAACCAAGGACCACCAAATTGACACTAATTAGCCTGCTGACCCCCATTTGAAAATATATGCCCCCATAAGAGACGATTTTTGCGGTTCTAGCAGTCCCCTATTTAATGGTAATTCTATCACTGGGACCCCCAATGTATTGCCTTGGTAAATCAATGTTAATTTAACTGTGAGAGTGTAGGCTACACTACCAGAGTTACAGACCCAAGGGTCCATTTGGTTCCAAACTATCATTTAGCTGGGGACCCCCTGGAACCCCCGGGGGTCCCCGGACCCCACTTTGGGAACCTCTGGCTTAGACCCTCCAAAAAACGCGATTCTGCAATAATGCACACAATCAGGCAAATGGCTCAGTTTATGCGGGGGGCATTTTTTCCCAAAAAAGGGCGCATATATTTCCTGTCCTGGTATTGAAATAAAATGAAACCTAACATACTGGGTGATAACAAGGGAATATATTGGTTGTATTTAACACCGAAATGTAGTGTAGCAATGTGCTACCTATAGGTGCTACCATAGACAGCCCATTCATCCAAACAGAAAAGTCCTATTTGATTGTATTAAACAACTTCAAACTCACCAAAATTGCAGCTGTACGAAAAGCTTGAATTATCCTCCTTCTATCTGCAAAGTGTTTGTTTCATAAACATCCACCGTAGCCATGTTATGAGCTACTTCCTGTCAATAAATTCCTTGCAGATGATTATTTTCTAAGTAGGCCTATCAGAGACTGAATGCGCTCGTTATCAGTAAAGAAACCTCCTGCTGATGCTGCACTATGTGCAAATTCAAAACAGGTGGTACACATGGTCCGTTGAGTGATATTCAACGAGCGCTTCCAAACTCCAAATCCAAATCACATGCAAGGAATTTCTTGACAGGAAGCTCATACCATGTCTACCGTGGATTTTTATGAAACAAAAACTTTACACATTGAAAGAGGATAATTCAAGCTTTCCCTACAGCTGCTATGTTGGTGATTTTGACGTTGTTTAATATAATTAGATAGGACTCTTCTGTTTGGATGAATGGGCTGTCTATGGGAAGTAGCACCTAGGTAGCACCTTGCTGGCAAGATGGCTGCGGTCTGAATAAAGACAAGCATAGGGGGAGCTGTGGGGGAAATTATGTTAGTTCCAGGAAGTGTGGTACCAGGAACATCTAAAAGTACAGGAAGTGAGGCAGCTGGGGATTCCATTTTAGGTATCAAAGAGTGTTTGGTGGTGGTTTGCAAGAGACTCTTTGTAGGCCAATACTAAACAAGAATCAGAAATGGATAAACCACAGAGTAGGCTATATAGTGGTGCCAGAAACTTTTGAGATCTGGTAGAAGAGTGGTTTGGTCAAGGAACATTTCTGAGGGTTTAACTCTGAATCCATGCAGAGGGAATCTGTTGTGGCCTCCTGCCCTGGCTTAAAGGTTGGGTGAGTAATATTCTTATTTCCCTTTTTGAGCAATGCATTGCCTTTTATTTTACGACTTTATGGATTACTTTTGGGATTTCTTTTTGGATACTTGACTCATTTGGAGCCATTTAAAGGAACTTTGCGTTTGTATTTTGAAATATTATCAATTCAAAGTCAGATAAAGATATTGCAATTTAGTTTAAAAAGCAACAGTGTTGTTGTGTGGGTTTTCTTTTTGGTCTGCAGTACAGAATTACTGACGCAGGTACAGGACCGTTATTTATTTTAGCACTTTAATATAACTCAGACATACCATTTTTGGCTCTGATTGTTGGCTCTGATTGTTATAACGGCAATAATCGCAGTGCATATTTTCACAACCTTCCACATACTTCGCAACTTTTTGCATATTTTGCAACTTTTAGAATATTTCGTAACTACCCACAATTTCACCACATAAAATCACATAAAAACTCTCCCACAACCCACAAAATCAAGGATTTTAGCCCACATAATCTTTTTTTCTGGATGGTCTAATTGCTCTGATCCACATTAAACTTATACTGTTCAGGGGTCTGCTATGAGAATAGCACAATATTTGTCTTTGTCTCACTCCAACTTCAAGGGGGGGATGTGTAAATACATAAATTCCCAAGTAAAATTAAAATATAAAACAATGTACTTTCCACCTCGACTTGCTATGCATAACTGTCCTTTCTGCCATTGCAATGAAGCTTCCATTCTGTAAGTAAAGGATTTTAATCTTACTATGATTCTGGATCCGATAAAGATATACAGTAGGACATTATGGTGGCATTCTAAGTACAGTACAAGTAATTTCTGGTAAGCACTGGAAAGAGCTATAAAATCCTCAGTGTTTGAAGTTACATTAACACTACTGTACTGAGGAGTTTACTGTGTTTTAGCATACTACAGTACATTCTGTATTTGGTCCTATTTGTAAAGTGTGCATCCTCTGAGTCCATACCATAACAGTTCAGCTGCCTTGCTGTATATCATTGCTTTGGACAGAAATGCCATCTTTTTTTAATGTTTTTTCTTTCATAAATCAATGTCCTATTTTATACCTTGTCTAGACAGTGTTACAAAGAGTTGCAGTGCGATGCATTATAAATCTGTAGTTCTGCTGTTTCCCGTCTTACTGAAAAATCGAGGAAAATGTCCACCGATAAGGACATACCCAAAATAGTGGTTGAAAGTGGTTAAGACGGTTTGTGGGTTTTATAAATATTTAACCAATGAAAAGTATTAACAAGAGATACTGACTAAATAACTACATTGGATCCATTGAAACAGCTTCCCCCCCCCCATTTCCTGAAAGTTACCATTTGAGATATACAAAAGGTCTCTGCCCAACGGCAACGATATACTGTATTTTGTCCCATTTGTAAAGATGTGCATCCTCCGAGGCCATACCATAACAGTTCAGAGAGCAGCTATGCCGCGTACGGCTTCCACCACAGAGAACCATGACCCTGTAATCGCATGAGACAATGCCTAGTCACTCTGGGACACTGACTCACTGTCTAAGCCAGTTAGAACAGAGTAGATGTGACACACACTCACACACTCACTCAACCCCCTTCATTATAGCAATAGGCAGCAACAGTACACAGCGTTGCCGTGTATTGGCGCATTGTGCTCTGTAGCCCGCGTGATGTTTATATGCAGGACACTTGTGCCAGACTATTACAGTCAAACATGATTTTGTACTCTTCGTTTGAATAGCCGCTGTCTGTCTGGGTGCTTAGAAGGGACAGGACCGTTGCAAACTGACTGCTTCTACGTCCACCAGCTGCTTCAACCTGAGATTTGAGTACAAGCCAAACATGGTACTTACTGTAACAATATAATGTTGGAGATTTTATTTGATGTACGTGCTCCAACTTGGAAAATGTCATTGTATCTCACCTGATATGGAGTTAATGGTCTTTGCGTAAACGGCTGTATTACTGAAAATGAGATAGGCACCATAAGGAAAGAAAGTGACACCTACTCTTACTCAATGATTGATAGGGCAATGTGAAAACAAATTACGCTACCTTTTTAAAGGGCAGTGGGTAATTAAAGTCCTTGGTTGACAAATAACACTTTTAGCACCCAGATCCTCTTAATTTCAGAGACATTAATAAATTATGAAATTTCTGTCAAGATATATTTTTTCCTCTAAAATTTTATTGATTGATAGGACCTTTAAATCTATCTGTGCTTCTGCTGATATCTTCTCGGGATATTAGTGCACATCATTTCGCAGCATATCGGTAATGTTGGCATTTGCTTCGTAAAAACAAATCATCTTGTTATGTGATATAATGCTATTTACATAAGAAGATAGAGATCATGATTATTTTATGGATAGTTTTTCATGAGGAGTCATTGTAGGCTACAACAGCTTAAAAGTATAAAAGTAACGACAGTTATTGAAACAAGTACTGCATGGCATCATGCAACGAACAAAACTTGACATTTTTCACTCCAGAATGATCACAAGTACATGTCAGATCAGAAACTTCCATTAGTCCAGGAAGACAAGCCTGAGATTTGTGTTTTCTGTGACATGCTGCCATCAACTGGCCATGGCAGGAACAGCAGTTGTCAAGAAGGTTGTAGCAGTAGCCATTATTTCCTGTGAATGCACTAATTTTGGTGGGACTTGTTACCAGGATGTTCTGACTCAAGCTTAATTCATACTCCGTAGCACGACTGTCGCTGGCTGACAAGACATGTTATTATTAGTATTAGTAGTAGCTTGAAAACCAGTTATTTTCAGCAAGTGACACATGACATAATGTTGGAGTATTTAAATCAAGCTTCAGAGTTCCACAACAGTCCTGCCCTTGACACCAAGGCAGCCTCTATTTGTGTACTCTAGAACGCAGCTAATTGCATTTAGCTGGTGTCTGAAATCCAAATGAGTCACTGTTTAAAGACGTAGAATGGAAACCAGCAGATCTGGGTTCCCAGTAGACTGGGGGTTGATAACCGCTGCTCTCTGTGAATTGATACCAAATATACATAAACATACAACAGAGCAAACATAGCTTAACTTGCCATTTATATGCAGCACACAGACACACACACACACACACACACACACACACACACACACACACACACACACACACACACACACACTGTGAGTTGTTATAATTACACAATACAAATGTACGACGTGTACAGTAGTGTGCAGATGCAGTATCAGGAAGTAAGCCTGAACACATGCACAGACACAACAAGAGCCAGTGACCTTAAAGACATGGTGTTACGACAAGACTCGTAACACCTTTCTAGTTCATTCACCGTGATAGAAGGTTGGGTTCTATATTCTTTATACCAGTGGTTCTCAAAGTGGGGTTCGGGGACCCCCAGGGGTCCTTGAGGCAGTTCCAGGGGGTCCCCCAGCTAAAGGATAGCTTGGAACAAAATGGGCCCTTATGGGGTCTGTAACTCTGAGTGTACATTTGTACACTCTCAGAGTAACATTTTTAGATTTTACAATATAAATTGACTCCAGAAAAAGAAATGCCATTAAATGGGGGTCCGTAGACTAATGCATGTCAAACTGGGGGTCCTTGCGGGTTGAGAATCTCTGCTAGAGCCGTAAAAGTCTTCTCATATGGGGGTCCCTGGCATGTATTTTCAAATGGGGGGGTCCTTGGGCTAATTAGTATCAATTTGGGGGTCCTTGACATGAAAAGGTTTGGGAACCACTGATTCATACAATCACTATAGGAACCACTACCACGCTGAAGGCTACGTACAGTTGGGGTACATTCAAAATGATCAAACCTTCTGTTAGCCTTCATTACGCTCAGGCTATATACACCTGAAGAGATGCCGACGCCTTGTCTGCCAGTGCAGAGATAGGGCTGAAATTATAGCTGCTGCAACTCTCATGGGTGAGTCAATCAGCTAAGAACGCAGATGTTGGCGCTACAAACAACAATGCTCCCATACTGTGAGTGTGAATTTGCATCTCGGAAAATTAATTACAGTTTTTGATCCAGTTGATAATGAGCACATGTGTACAGTAGAGTTACACTATATGCCAGACACATTGCTCAGTACAGCGCGTGTGTAGTAGTCAGGGGGGCAGTCAGACAGATATTTTGTGAAGCCACTAAGGAAATCGGGATTTCCTGAAAGTTCATATAATGGCCTGTTGTGGCGCTGTCATTGGGCCCAAAAAAACCCCATAGCCCCATAGAAGTCCATGTATTTGGGCCCAACTTCACCTAGACTGTATTACCTTAATAAACCTGGTCATGAATACTTTCTGCTTCCAGTCACTAGTTTAAAGTCTCATTTCTAATGTCATAATATTCTTTTTGGAAAATGATGGTCCCATTTATTAAAAGAATGACCATAAAGTCGTGTATGTTCTGAGGGGCGTGGCTACCGTTACAGTCTATGATCGGGATTCCCCACCCACTCGAGTCAAAATAAAAACCAACTAAGAATTTTGGGCGACATGGACTAGGGCTACGCTTGCATGCGGGCCCTTTGTCTAAGACAAATTTCTTCCTCGGGAGACTAATATAGTATATCTCTATCTCTATCTCTCTAAGAAGAAGGGGGGGAAGTCCCGCCTCGTTGTCTGGGCCAGCCAATGGGCCAGCTGGGCCCAAACGGATCTAGAAAGATGGCGATTTACAATACAAGGACTGACAGGCTTCATTTTACGTTCATGTTAGACCTTTGTCCATACGGTATTTCTTTTACAGTCTATGGTAGTTGTACCCGAGACGTCAGATGACTCGCATCACCGCGCCGGGGCAAGTTACTCAGTGATCGTATGCTGCCCGTGCGCGCGCGTCTGCTCTTCCTCCGGACACTGCGCAGGTAGTTTCTGTACAGGATCACACTGATCACCCTGTCCTGGAACTGCTTGGAGACAATGTAGTACAGGATGACATCCAGGGCCGTGCTCAGGTTCATCAGGAACGTGGTGAAGGCCGCCCACGTGCTGTAGTAGTCGACCCCGGCGTCGTCGTCGCCTCGCTCCAGCAGAAGGACCAAAAGACACACGTGGAAGGGCACGAAGCACACCAAGACCTGAACGACGAGCGTGACGACGATCCGGACGGACTTCCGCTTCACGTTGGGCTTGAGCTTAGAGGCGCGTCCGTGGAACAGTTCGTCCACTATGACGACGTAGCAGACGACCATGATGGCCACGGGGACCAGGAAGAAGAACACGAGCCGCGCCAAGTGGACGACGACGCTGTTGTCCCGGCGCATGTGGACGACGTCGCGCATCTTGACGCAGGTGGTGAAGTTGTCGGCGCGGTCGGGGTCGTCGGAGGGGAAGAGCAGGGGCGCGGTGCTGCCGAGCGCCATGAGCCACGCCCCCGCGCACCCCACCAGCGCCTTGGGGACGTTCCTCAGCTCCTTGCCGCGCTTCGGCTGCACGATGGCCGCGTGGCGGTCGGCGCTGACCAGGGCGAACAGCCACAGGGCCATGCAGGGGTAGAAGACGGTGAGGGCCGCGTTGACCCGGCAGAAGAGGTCCCCGAACGGCCAGCGGTCCCGGTGGTAGTAGAGCATCCTGAAGGGGAGGAGGGCGACGTAGGCCAGGTCCACCGCGGCCACGTTAATCATGTACACCGTGACCGAGTTCCTCTTCTTGGTGGTGAGCGCGAACACCCACAGCGCCGCGAGGTTGACCACGACTCCCACGGTGAAGATGAAGCCGTAGAAGACCAGGCCCGCCATGCGGTGCTCGCTGGGCACACCACCACCGTGCAGCTCCGACCGGGCTGCACTGGCGCCCGCGGCGGGCTCCTCCACGGACATGTTGGAGATGTTCAAATCCACGTTCATGCTGCGACGTCCACATGAAGCGGAGAGAAAAAGAGTATTTGTTAAATGAATCGCTGTAGACCAGATCAATATTAGAATCTTTGTAAATGCCTAAATGGATGTTTTTTTTTTTCCTCTTTCTTCAAATAAAGTTTCCAGAACATTAGCTGTGTCTAGTTTGTCAACCTGTGATTATTATTTTATATCAAAATAATATTTTTGTCTGTAACACTGAGAGGCTATAAAGGGATAATGTGACTAGTTTGACCTCGTGTCACCTCACACACAGACACACACGCACACACACACACGTGCACACACACGTACACACACAAGCAGAAGCTCGCTGAGAATATGTTGTTTTGCAACTCACCGATCAGCGAGTTCAGCTTGCATAGGTGAAATAGGCTACCTCTCTCCTTCACTCTCTCCATCGCTCTCTCTCCCTACAGTATCTCAATCTCCCTCTCTTCCTGTCTCCCTCCTCCCCTCTCCCTCCCCGTGTGTCTCTCTCTCTCTCTCTCTCTCTCTCTCTCTCTCTCTCTCTCTCTCACCCTCTTTCTATCTTTCTCTCTCTCGCTGATCAAGCTCAGCTGGTCTGACGTCACACACACAACAGAAAAGCCAGTGATATTATAGTCCAGTGATTCTAAATTGTGTCTGGGGACCCCCAGGCCTCCTTGAGAAGGTTCAAGGTGGTCCTCAGAAAAGTTAGGAACATTTCACTGTTATTTCACCTCCTAATTGTTAGACTAATGAGAAAATATATAAGAATTATGTTATGTACAAACACACTCTCATGCAGAGATGAGGTTAAAATGGTCAGGGGTATTTCTGGAGGTGTACTGTCGATAAATGACTGTTTGCGGAACCCTCTGCTTGGTAATAGTCATTTGAATACTTACTTTTGTTCAGCATGTGCAGCTGCAGTGTGAAAAGCGGAAACCCTGTGCGTCTATTTCTGTCTGACGGTTTTACCCCCAGCTGAAGAATGTCCATATCATCAGTCACGGCGCGTTAAACATTATTGGAATCTGTGTCTACCGTGAATCAGAACAGAATGAGTAAGATGGGAACTGTAAAACAATAAAGAAAAAGTGAAAATTAGCAGCATTGATCATCTTTTGGCTGTCATGGAAATCACGCTTCGTGACTTCTTTAATAAGTGGTTTGATGCCTCCACTTTTGCTTTGAGAAAGGATGTTGTGTGGAAGACAAGTCAATTTGATACAAATGTCATGCAAAAAATTTATACAGATTTCGTTCTGTATGCATGTTTTAGGTAGTTATACATGTAGAGGAATGTATATGTCTAAAAACAATACAGAAACAATGGAAAAACAATTTTTTGTTATTTTTTAAACAACTGGTTCAAAATCAAGGAAAGAACCAGATGTTCTCTACACACAATGATCCCAATCTCAGTGTGACAAAGGGATACAATGTTGTGTGCTGAAATATTGCTTTTTTTTAGCAATCAAAGAGATCAGATGGCAGCATTACTTACACAACTAAATAACCACACTTACCACAAAGCTTTTGTTTTATTTTATTTTGTATCCTCTCCTAGTGATCAGCGAGCCCATCACCAATAGGTTTAAGAAGTGGCATGGGGCCGGCGGCCGTCTCTCTCTGCTTTGTTGAGAGAGCAGGGGGGAAGTGAAAGCTTTGTTTTAGGGGATTTCGATTGATGGAAGAGGTGGTGAGATGGAGAACGAGAGCGAAGCCTCCCACAGTACTTCCTGTACAGTGTGAGACGACTCGTGGCAATTCTGTAGTTTCACCGGTGTGATACTGTATTGCGTACGTGCACCTATACAGTATCTGCAAAGTAGAACGCACAAAAAAGTGCTACAGCTTTTTCCGCATTCTGCAATTACACCCCCTTAAAGAAAATGATGTGCCATTAGAAGTGGGAGTGTGTTTGGCAGGCAGAGAGATGGCAGATTTAGGGCGAGTTATTGATTGGAAAAGTGGGGTCTGTCACAGCACATTAGTTCTCAGGGGAGTAATCCACAGCAGGTTGCTGTGAGAAGCATCTGCTGCCGGAGAGAAGTAATTAAAAACAGGATGTTGAGGCAGTTGCCATATAAACAGGAAATAAGACGGTGGTAATAGACACTTCACGCTGATGCTGTGCGATGGTTTTTACACCGCGTCGACTTAATGGATGCAAAGCGCATACCTCAGGTGAAACACTCAAGGTCACACCGGACCTGGATTGAATACAGATTGAAGTGCTTGTGCGTCTGTTTTTGTTTGTGTGTGTGTGTGTGTGTGTGTGTCCACGCACAAACTTCCACATGATTGTATGTGCATGCATGATGCGTGTGGGTTCATGGAAAGCACGTACGTGTTGTGGGTACATATATACAGTAGTACAATCACACTTAGTGTGTGTGTGTGTGTGTGTGTGTGTGTGTGTGTGTGTGTGTGTGTGCAATTAAACAGCTACGAATTACAGTCATAACATTAAGGCACAAAGGCCAAACTGAATTCAGCATAAGTTTATGGTTGCTCTGTTATAACTAATCTTGTCAGTTCTTGTAAAACTCTAGAAGCGTGTATTCTGCAGTGCACACACATTTACCAGACCTTTTTTGACATTTCTCCTACTGTGTCATATGCGACTCCCCACAGTCCATTTCGTCTCCACAAAGGTTACATCTATTTGTCACCTATAGCTATTATGCTTTGATGTCTGTCTGTCTGTCTGTCTTCTGTCTGTCTGTCTGTCTGTCTGTCTGTCTGTCTGTCTGTCTGTCTGTCTGTCTGTCTGTCTGTCTGTCTGTCTGTCTGTCTGTCTGTGTCTGTCTGTCTGTCTGTATGTCTGTCTGTAGACTGACTGTCTGTGTGTCTGTATGTCTGTGTCTGTCTGTCTGTCTGTCTGTCTGTCTGTCTGTCTGTCTGTCTGTCTGTCTGTCTGTAGACTGACTGTGTGTCTACAGACTGTCTGTCTTCTGTCTGTCTGCGTGTCTGTCTGTCTGTCTGTCTGCATGTCTGTGAACAGCTATTCTCCGGCACCATTGGGGTGAAAAGGTGCTCGCACACTCCCAGTAGGCCAAGGAAGAACCTCTGCCCCAATTATTCAAATCGGCCTCATGTTGGCGCTACATGACAGGCCAATTCGTGTTTTGGCATATAACTCTTGAACCGTTACAAGTCATACAATCAAAATGTCTTTGGATGATTCATTGGATCATGGCGCAACTTCCCACATAGGCCACGCTGATTTCTGCTTGACAGCAAGATTTCATTTCACATTTTCAACACACTTTTTGCTACTACTATACAATTCTGTCCAAACATCACATAAATCGGCAGGCTACATATTATCTCTACAGTCATGTGATCAAATGTATCAGTCAGATTTAAGCAGGTTCCATTCCAATTGTTCCATCAGGGACAACAGCGGTGGCCGAACGGTTTGTGGAGCGGTCTTGATACCGGAATGTCGCTATAGTTCGTATCCCCGGAACCGGCACGTTAAAATGACCACCGCTGAAGTGCCCTTGAGCAAGGCATTGAACCCCTACCATGAAATGTTCTATGAGCAGGGCCTGGCTGTAAACACGTTCTTGAGCTTAGTCCAGTTACCCTGGGTAAACATAGTAACTTTGCTTTGCTTTTGCTTTGACTATGACTGCCTTCCAAACTTTGCGTGCCCTAGGTGGGCAACCTGGCCAGGCGGGGTATGTGCAGTCTTGAGGAGCGCTACTTTTCTAGTTGACTTTTCCAATGCATTGTGTTGGAGGAGCACAATGCATTGCAGTGTCAATGGGTAGACGGCATCTGTCTCACTGCCTCTGTAAAACATGGGGTATTATTGGCACCGCTCTTGCAGGGAAGCTGTGTATTTAATCTAATTCTCATTCCTGAGAAATAATTATCTATCTGCTCGTCCTCTCGATGTGTCTTAAAAATCTCAGTGCCAGATGGCACTTTGTGTTTATCGCAATATGTTGTTATGACAACAGTCTGTGTGATGTTTTCGTGTCTTTGATACCCATCATGCAGTTGCTTCCCCTCCATAATGAATCTCTGGTCTTTATTAATCAAATCATGTCTCGTACACAATATATATATGGACTTTTTTCCCCTTATGGGTCTGGCACGATGCCTGTCATAATGACTGTGCGGTCTGCAGTATAAATGAATGTATTTCCCCCCTTATTGGTCTCGGGCAGTGTCATATAATGAGTGACTTCCTATATTGCCTCTTACTGTATTTCCCATGCATTCTATCTAATCTGTGCAATTTCACAGTTCATCTGCCAGAGAAAATGATTATGTACAACTTTATTGGTGAAGGCATGATTTAATTATTTCGTTATGTTTTTCTTTATTGTATGCATGTACAGTATACCGGAGTTAGCATATGAATTGAATTCCTGGGAGGCGTCCAGGTGACTTTTTGTACTAATTCAGTTCTTAGTCTTTCAGTACATCACTGTCCTCTGGTGGCTGAAACACATCACTGCAGGATATAATATAATTAGACCTCTAGGCAGCGAGACAGTTCTGATACAGTTTGATTCAATTAGACCACATTCCACACTATCCACAGAAAGTAGGTCTAACGTAATGGTTCCAAAGTTCCAAATAAAGAGAATATACATACTGTATATATATTTTTTTACTTGAGGGGACATTTTATTGGATGAAAGTTTTCCCATGTGTGTTCAACTATCTTCAGATAAGAGCAAGACTGTTTAACCAAACCGTATACTTCCATCACCATTTGTTTGTAGCTCTAGTTGTATTCCAGAGCCAAAAGCCTAATTAATACAATGTGGCATTGTTAGCTTGACAGTATATATATATATATATATATATATATATATAAACTACTGTAACAGTACTGTAACATCGTATATTTACAGCATTCAGACCTCTTCTATATAGATCAACTTTTAAGCAAGGTTTGCACAGTGTGTGGGTGGGTGCTTGTTTTTTCAGGAACTATAGTTCCAGCCCCTCAGCTGCGCCTCGTACAGGGAGAGTGGTGTGTTTTTCGGTGTGTTTGACGTATCCTTTTCCACGAGAAGAAAAAAACACATTCCTGTGTAAAAGCTGACTTGGGTGCCAGTCTGTCTGTCACCGTGCCAAAGTGTTGAATATAGCTGTTAGGGAGATCTAATAATCGTCAAGTTATCCAAAGTGGTTAAGAGCATGATCCGTTTATATAAGGTCCTCTATTTCTCAGCTATCAAGAACACCGTTCTTGCGTTGATTATGGTGGCCTCCCAGAGATGAAGTCCCCTCTGGTCCATGTGTGACGCATGCTCAGGAAAGTCCACTCTTCCCCTAACCTCCTCTGTTAACAAAATTTCCGTGTGAACCGGTCTGGAGCGGATGACATAACTACGTCATGTTGTAGTATTGTTTTGTAGTCATCGGGGCAGGAACAATCAATCGGAACGTCCTTTTCCCCTCAAACCAGAAGAATAAAAATAAAAGCTCTCGTAGCCTGCAGCTTTTATTGAGAAAATTCAGGTTTGAGGGGAAAAGGAAGTTCCGGGAAGATTGATGACTACAAGACAATACTACAACATGACGTATAGCGATATCATCCGCTCCCGACCGGATCATAAACCCCAAAAGGAACGCTGCCCATGCGGCTACTCTTCCCCTGTTCATTGTTTGGACTTTGTGGAGCTGTTGAGGCACATTCTGTTGCCGTCGACGGCGTCCCTGGAGCTGCAGCCGTCCGCCGAGGTCCTCGCGGCGCTGGAGAAGGACACGCTCACGGGCCTCCTCAGCAGCTTCAGCACCTTCTTCTTGTAGCCCTTGCAGGCGAAGAAGTAGATGAAGGGATCCAGGCAGGAGTTGAGGTTCATCAGGCACACCGTGATGTGCAGGGACACCTGGAAGGCGGTGAGCTCCGCGCAGCCGGGCTCGGACACCAGCTTGCGGACCATGTACTGCAGGAGGTTTATGTGGTACGGGCTGTAGCAGAGCACGAACACCACGGAGACGCAGCAGATCACTCCGATGGCCTTGCGGCTGCGCCCGGACTTCTCGGTGAGGCGGTTCTTCCTGGCGCTGCGCCGGAGCTTGACGCACAGGGTGGAGTAGCACACCAGGATGGTGACCAGCGGGATCAGGTAGCCCAGGAAGACGGCGCCGATCAGCATGTAGGCGATGTTGGGCACTCTCTCGAAGTTGGGGTACTCCATGCAGCTGATGTAGCCGCCGTGCTCCTTGTTGGTCAAGGGCATGCCGACGAGGGGCAAGGTCTGCGCCAGGACCAGCAGCCACACGCCCGCGCAGATGTAGCGCACGTGGCTGACGTTGCGGAAGCGGGCGAAGCGCAGCGGCAGCACCACGGCGATGAAGCGGTCGACGCTGAGGCACGTCATGAAGTTGACGCCGGCGTAGGTGTTGATGTAGAAGATGATCCCCGATATCTTGCAGAGGGGGTCGCTCAGGGGCCAGTGGAAGCCCCGGGCGTAGTAGATGAGCCTCAGGGGGAGGGAGAGGGTGAAGAGGATGTCCGAGACGACCAGGTTGAGGGAGTACAGGGTGGTGGAGTTTATCTTCTTCAGGTTGGGACGGATGACGTGCAGCGCGAGGCCGTTTCCCAGCAGGCCCACCACGAACACGATGGCATAGAAGAGGGGGATGAGGACCTGGGCGTATTTCCTGTGGGCGTACAGAGTGTGACACTCTGTCGTCTTGTTGGCGGCAGAGTAATTGGTGCTGAGGGTAGGGGTAAAGCTCGCTGGCGCCATAGACGTGCTCGTCTCCATTTCTGGTGTCGGCGGGGATGCAGTAACTGTGGAAAAGAAAAGAGAGGAAAAAAAGTGTTCATGTTACTTCAGTAGATGTTCTTGCAGGTCATTATTGGCATATAGAGTGGTGGGCCGTTAGGACCCAGATAGCTGGCAATAGGTGACAATTCATGTACACCAGTGGTTCTCAAAGTGTGGTCCGGGGACCCATAGGGGTTCTCGAGGGAGTTCCAGGAGGTCGCCAGCTAAATGATAGTTAGGAACCTACCAAATGGACCCTTAGGCCTATGGGGTCTGTTACTCAGAGAGGGTACAAATGGAACAAATTTGGTTCCATTTGTACACTCAGAGTTAAATTAACATTGATTTTACACTTTGGGGTCCCAGAGAAAGAAATGCCATTAAGTGGTGGGTCCGCAGGCAGCCTAATGCATGTCAAACTGGGCTGGGCAGGTCCTTGAAATGCAAATGGTTGAGAATCACTGCTATAGCCATAAACATCTTCTCTTATGGGGGGTCCTTGGCATATATTTTCTAATGGCAGGCTAATAAGTGTCAATTTGGGGGTCCCTGACATGAAAAAGTTTGAGAACAACTGATGTACACAAATGAGTGTCACTGGACACAATCTATGCTACTACTGCAGAAGGCTTGGATGTCTTGCAAGTGAAAACTGCAGCATGGTGTATACGTATAGTGCCATCTTGTGGCGAAATAGTGAGCTCCACATAATGGCGATTAGTTCATCCACAATGCTGCTGCCAGACTCCTCTACTGTAGACGGTCTGCTAGTCTAGCCGCCTTAAACTGCCTCCCATTATGTGTTACAATAATGTTTTAAGGCCTTGCATGGCAGAGCTCCCAAACCCCATGTCAGATTGGTCTTTTAGTCGTCCCTCCAAGGCTCCTACTAAGCGTTGGATCACAGGGGATGGATCTTTGTATGATGATTCTGCCCCTTTGGTTAAGAATATGAAAAAGATGACTATGATTTACAAGTTGTAGGCCTAAATCACGGTTACCTTTTCTTTTCTTTCCTTTTTTTCATATTCTTAACCTGTACTTTGGTGAGGGGTGCTACAATAAGTAAAAAACAAACAATAAGTAAAACATGTATTGTTTCATATATTACTGTTCAGCACTTTGAAAACGTTTTTTGAATACTGCTATGTAAATACATGTATCGTTGTTGGGTATTATAACATACCCTTGTTTTGGAATACCCCATTAAATTACCAGTCAAGCCCTGCAACAACAGTAAGATGTCAGTAAGATGCACCTGCATCAGAATAATATCTGACTGACTTCCTTAGTCTTCTCATCAGTTCATCAACAGTTAACATATCTAATTTCTCGGGTCTCGTTGGTGTGCTGTTTCATGATGAACATACAGATTGGGAAATAAATCAAATTTCCCAACCAGACTTAAACTTGTTTTAACCCTATCGGACATGATAACAGGAAATCAGTTATGATGTGAGCACTAGTGTGGAGCGGTTAGGAGAGATGACCACACACAATTTCCCAGCCCTGTCAGTGACCTAACCTATTTGACTTATGTCCGCATACACAGGACATAACTGTTCATCCATGGCCTTGTTTGTAGCTAAAAGTGCCACGACGGAAGTCTGTGAACAATTCCAGGGCTTTGCTGTGATTGTGAATACAGCTGCAACTCTCTCTCTCACACCCCAGAAAACGGAGTGTTGAGAGACGGCGCTGAATATGAGGAAGTCGGCTTCCCTGGGGTGCTCTATGATAGAACCGCCGTCAGTAGGAAAGTTATATTGTCTTGGCCTAAGTCATGACCCACCTCAGACATAGCAATCTGCTGGAGCACAAATATGCTTCCTGACTCATTAACACCATTGAAGGACTCATTGGGGCATATCCCTAAAACAATATTTTTTTTTACAAAGAAAAACTATTTTAGTATACCATGCCAAGACACAAGACACATTATGGATTTAGTTTTATGGAGAAAGGCTCCTTTTGAAACAGGAAATGAGAACCTTGGAACTGATTTGTATCCAACTGTGGTAATGTGTTGACTTTTATATACATTTTTAAAACCAGTTATGAAAATGACCTCTTTGTCAATATCTCTACAACAAATTAACAAACCTGTAAAAGTGTCATCATGTTGACAAAAAAAAACATGTTGATAAACCATTATGATTAAAAAAGGATTGACTGGATTTGTTTGAATTATTGGTTCATTTTGGAACTGACTTCTTCAAAGCACTGAAGATGGTCATAGACGGTCACATGGACGTATCTTAAGCAAATATTTCCATTAAAAAAAATCACTTTAGTTGTCCTTAGAAGAATTGTCTTGCTTACATTATGTTCAATATGAACTAAAGTAAAATCATGTGCAGAAAGATTAAAGTTTGTACAACCAGCCAAACATTGTTATGCAACAACTTACTACTTTTGTGGACTATATCATCATCACTTAGCTGTCATACGTGTCATAATTATGATTCCTGCAGGATTTCTCCTGGACCATATATTTTATATTTCATCTTTACACATCATTTTCCCAGCCTATATTGTCATCTGTGCCAACAGTCAAATATCAATTAAAGGCATCCTTATGAGAGGGAACTTACCAGATGCAAGCAGTGTAATGATCTTCAATGTAACTTTAGTAGTATCGGTCCGCTTGGCATGACATTTTAACTATGAGGGTTACTTTTGATTCGGTACCTGGGCTAATGGCAATGACCACGTTGGCATTGCTGAGGGTAGTGTGACAGACACGCACTTCTCCGGCCCGCCTATAACCATAGCAACATTTCCTGTTGTAGTGTTGTTCTTTTTCTCTCTCTCTCTCTCTCTCTCTCTCTCTCTCTCTCTCTCTCTCTCTCTGTCTCTGTCTCTCTGTCCCTCTTTTTTCGCCTCCTCTCTCTACTTATGAAAGTTTCTCCAGGGCTGTTACATTGTCTTATGGCTTACATTTATTCAGAAAATGAATTGAATTATTCTTATTGTGCAGTAGGCAGTGGTGGAAAGTAACAAAGTAAATGTAATTGAGTACTGTACTTAATCCGGGAAAGCATCCATTATTTTATACTTATACTTATACCACAAATCTTTACTATTGGGGTAAAAAGAATATTTTGAGATGGGGGTCCGTGGCCAAATACATTACAGTAAACAGTTTTGAGCACCACTGATATAGCAACATAAGACATTTTTAGAATCGGCTGAAAATTGAGTACCGTATCTGTACTTCACTTGTGTATTAGTATTTTTGGATACTCGGATACAATGCGTGTTGTGCCATGTGCCACGTGGGAGGAAGTGGCTCAGTTGCACATGCGTATCCATCCAGTCTTTCTCTTAACATCATAACATGTCATATTGTGGTTTTTCTGACTGTACACCAGGTGTGTTTATAGGGATGGATCTCTATCTGGGCCCTTCTGATTGAAACCATAGTTTTATTTCAGTGAAGCATGGACGTTTGCTTTGCCTTAACCTATGATGAGACTGACACTGCAAACGAGGAAGTTCCCCTTTGCCCCAGTACCTGCTGCACCTAAAGCAAAACAACACTTGTTTTGGTGGTTTTGAAATTGCACACAAGAAAGGAAATGCACATAAGGAGTTTATTTGTTCATCATTCATGTACTGTTTTGATTTGTATCATGGGACCCCGATTGCCTGTGTTACCCATTACATTATTAATGCAAGTTATGTTATAAAATTAGGCTACATTTAAATGATGGATGACAGTATGAAATACAGGACAGATACAGATGGGGTAGAGAGATGTATCTAATCTTCAAGAGTAAAACAAAATGCATGGTGTATGAGATGAGATATTAACAGGTATGAATATAAATGTAGTCGAAGAGTACAGTGAATAATCTATCCCCAGTAGTATGGTTAAATACTGTGTACAATATGCAAGTATGCAATGTACAATAATACAAAGATGTACCACTTGAAGACATCTCAATTTCATTTTTCAACAAATGCAAATTGTACTCGGCATGCATACTGTACTAACTGTACGTAAGAGGAACAGACTTTATCATGACAGATTGAAAAAGGCAACAGCAACAGTTACTGCTTAAGGTGTGCCTTGAAATCTCCCAGCGTCTTGTTAAGATGACCAAACATTTTTTAAATGTGTCTTTCTTTTGATTGGCATCAACCCAATGTAGGATGAGAAACTGTTGTACAACAGTTGCTCGATGAAGCAGCATGATTGGCTGATGGCTGTGAGTTGAATAAACTAGTATATATAACCCTTGTTTTCCATTGCAGAGAGAGAACATGCCATGGCCTGTGTGGTTTTCACACCTTTGCATCTGCCCTGCATGCCCCATAGTAAATGTGCACATAAACAAGATACACCACACATCTCAGTTGTTTTCTATCATCAGGATTCTTTCCTTCATTTGTTGAATTGAATCATTGAGTGAATAGACTACTATTAGGTCACAAATAGTTTTAGTAATCACCAGAGGCATTTTAGAAAACTCTACAAGCTCACAGCGCATGGCAATGCGATGAGTTGTGAGCTTGTAGATCTACTATTTTCACATTTTTTTTAATCATAATTAATAATATATATTTCACACGCTTGGCGAAGGAGCTGGATTGGGGGGTAGGCTAGCCGCAATTTGCAACACTAGATTTATTTTAAATAATGGGATGAATCACGTGCTACGTCCGGCCGGGGAAACTCTCCCCTGTCAGGTGAAAAGAAGCAGCTTGGAGCCTTGGACTCCTCATGCATAGAAGGAAGCATGAGGTCAGTCCGCTGCCCCCCCCCCCCAGGTTGGCAGAGGAAGTGTAGCGCCCAGGATTACATTATTGCCCAGGCGGTGGCGTAACCGTCTGGGCACCCGACTGGTAATCCAGTCGCAGTGTGCCGCGGGTTTGACTCCCGAGCCCGACACGGCCTTTACTGCATGTCTTCCCCCATCTCTCTCCCGCAAAAAAAATAAAAGAAAAGAAATTGTGGGATAAATCATTTAGAAAAAAATAATAATAATGGGATGAATCTAGAGTTACAAATACACTATTGACAGCCCATTGATCCAAATCGAATTTCCTTTCTGCTTGTAGTAAACAACGTTAAACTCACCAACATTGCAGCTGTAGGGCAAGCTTGAATTATCCTCTTTCAATCTGCAAGGAGTTCGTTTCATAAAAATCCAACATGTTATGAGCTACTTTCTGTCAGAAAAGTCTGTGCAGGTGATTATCTTTCTAAGTGTTGGAGTTTGGAAGCGCTCGTCGAAGTCACTGAACGGCCCTGAGTACCGCTGCAGCAAGCTTTCCCTATACAGCGGCAATGTTGGGGAGTTTAACGTTTAATACAAGCAGGTCAGAAATTTGATTTGGATCAATGGGCTGTCAATGGAGGGTATTGCAACTCTAGATTCATCCCATTATTAAAAAAATCTAGTGTTGCAAATCAGCTTCACAGAGAGGCCAACATTTGCAACATCTCTCCTCTGTAATTAGCAGGCAACAGTGCAACACTATCTCTCTCTCTCTCTCTCTCTCTCTCTCTCTCAACAGCGCCACTTTTGCCCCTACTGGTACTCTAAACATAGTCACATAGGTTAGGACGGACATTGTTGTTCCTTGGAGTGGTTGCACCACTCAAAAAGTATAGCATATGTAGCACTGAGGCTAGTGCATAAAAGGGGTGACCAGGTTTGAGGCCTCATGTTTGGCCAGAAGCCTGATTTGAGTGTTTGTCGGGGACCTGGAGGCAGCCTATAGTACTTGGTAAGAAAACCTCAAACCAATGTTGATGCTTTGATAATTAAATTCCTTCACCCTATTTTAATGAATGACATTTTATATTCCAATTACGGACTTTGGCAGGTGTGATGTTTTGTAAGGGGTTGATTTGATTGGTTTATTTGCTGTGTGTGTGTTTAGTTTGGAGGACCCAGTATAGGCCCTGAAGCCTTCACCCTATATCACCTGCCCTTGTATTGGGCTCAGTCCCACATTTAGGATCATGATTTACCAGCTATAATAACCCCTCTTTCCCTTCTGTATTTTAACTTGAATATACTTTTCTACGTGTGTTGAATGAACTTGACACTTTTGTTACATCAGCCTCTGGTTCTGTTCATTTTGAACCTGTACCACTTTGGGGAACCTTACCTTGGTCAGTTACATTGTTCAACATTTACAGTATAGGGTTAATGTGTTTGTAGGATCCCTCACTCCTATTTGTGAGGGTGACTGCTACGGTAGCTGCTACTAGTGTAGCAATGTACCGGTATTTTTTGACAAAGAATCAAATGTTCTATGGTCATGATTCACCAGGAGCCTGGATGGCTTAAAATGTGAATATTTTCAGAAATCTCTATGGGGAAAAACGAATGGGCTTTCTATCTGTGGAACCACAAACCACTGCTATGCCCTGATAAGTGGAGTTCTTTGACTGTATATCCCTATACGTGCAGAATGTCATGAATGACCATTGCGTGTGTTGTTCTGACGTTGAACAGCAGAAACACAATTAGCAGAGGACACGCTGTGAATCCATCAACAACATTGACATAAATAACATAGGCAAACCCACTTTGTGCATGATATGTTATATTCCCATTAAATGCTTTGAGGCATGCAAATGAGGATTATCATTTTATTTATGCATTTTTATTTGCACTTTACATTATTGTCCATCCAACGGTTACGTTGGAATCTATGATGCGGGGATGCTTTCATTCTGAATGAATAAAGATTGTCCATGTAAAGGCAGTCATCGTTAATGTACAGTATAGCGTCTTTAACAACAAACCCAGTTTTGTGGCAGGGGAAGAGCTCCAACTTCCTCATGTGGGTCTGACTCACTGGAACTCGGGTCACACCTAAGGCTGAATGACAACAGACATGGGGTTCTGCCAAGTCTATTCATAGGACACAGAGAAGCTATAGAACAGTCACTATAACACCCTGTGTGTTCTCTAATCATTGTGCAGTATCTTATTTACCACATTTCCGCTTAAAAGTAGATTGGAAAGTACATTTTAGTAAGCTATTTGGGGTTTTTTGAGCAGCTCTAAAAGGATAAACTGGGTCATACTGTAGAAAGGTTAGTTTTAGTCCTCCTATATGCAATTGTCTCTCCAGGGGATTTTATTGTGTGGTTGCACAGACACCATTTGGTGCTATTCACTGAATTGTAGCTATGTCCTGCACATAGGATAGGAAGTTATGAAGGAGAAACTTGAAAAAGGATATCCTCTTGAGCAGTTATTATGTTGAAATGTACTGATGTGTGAAAGATGAGACTCGTTGTTGATGCACACGTGTTGGCAGCAACTGTTCATTATAGTGAGTACACACAAGAGGCAGAGAGGTCACTTTTACTGGGCTGTTATTTTATTAGTTGTGTTATAAAACAATATAAACTACTAATGTGTTTATTCTCATATTTAAGGATAGATGACAACTGGCCTATAAAGTACACAATAAATTCAAGTTCATGCTCAAGTTCAAGAATGTATTATAAAACATTGTTGCATAAACATAGCTCTATGAATCATATTGTATGAAAAGGATGAGTATACATTCGGAATAACGTAACGAGAATTACGAGATGAAAACATGTCATCAGTATCTCAGTAGCAGGCTATACTGTTCATTCAATGAATATTACATTACAATACAATACAATACAATACAGTCTTACAGCCAGCCCACAACATCACAATGTGATGTTAACAGCTTACTCATCTAAATCTATCATGATTTCTGCATGGATACATTATAGTATACTGAATTGTATTACTGTGATAGTTGTTGACAAATCAGTCACTGGATTATGTACTGTATGCAACATGGCAGCAAAATAATACACTGACACCCTCGCCATGACTGTGTGGTCTGTGGTGATGGTGGAAAGATAAGATTTCAACAGCAGTGCAGGAAACTTCCCTCTGTTCTGTGGTTGTTCTCACTGACTTCTTCAAAACTAAAACGGGTTGAGTAACGGTACTAACGGCATAATCTGTTTACACTTTATGGATTGTCTGTTTGAGTGCAAACATCATTCTACAATCTCTGCATCTTTTAACTTATCATTGGACTTTAATATTATAGTATACAGTAGCCTACATTAAGGCCAGAGGTTCGCAGCCTGAAAAGGTTGAGGACCACCACTAGCCTGCTACTGATAAGCACTGGGAATTGTAGGAGTTGAGGCGTTCAACTTTGTCTCACTCGGTTCCACAGATGAATAGCAGATCTACAAGAAATCAAACTCTATAACTTAATCTATGTTAAAATTGTAGGCTACATTTGGCTTTGGATGGCAGTAAGTTCATTTTAAATACTTCTTTCCTTGTGACATGTTCATCATGTACCATATTCATTTAACTTCTGTAATATAATAGTGAGACATTTTGAATTTAATAAATAGTTCCACCTGCTGGCAGGAGACAAGTACTGCAGTTTTCTTTTTCTTTTTTCTTCCTCCTTGCAGTGTATTGGTAATAGTGTTGTAACTTCAGTCAGACACCGGATGGCAGTAGTGCCGTTACTATCTCGGTTCAGTGGCAGGTGCCTTTTTCAAATTCATAGATAGATAGATACTGTAGCTATGCACTTAAGACATGAGCCTAGACCAGGGGTTTTCAACAGGTGGTCTGTGGAAGTATTGCATGTGGTCCCTGACCATTCATTTAGTAACCTAGGATATGTTGACCACTAGTTGAACTGAATGACCTGGTGACCTATGATGACCGTCCACTTATAAATGGACAAGAAATTCAACAGAAAAAGGTTAGATTCTAACTCCCTTTTTCTGTTGAAGATTGGGAGTGAGTCTGCAGTTGTGATTGCAATGGGAAGCGCATTCCATAGTTTTGGAGACAGAAGGGAGAAGAGTCTTAGACGTATGGAGCGTTGTCTGGGCTTTTTTCGCGAATGTTCTGCCAGCCTCCCTGCGTTGACTGATCCGAGTGCGAGGTGGGTTGTAGGGTCCGATCAGACTTTGAAGACATGCATGGGCCTGCCATACCTTTGGTTGCTTTGAAGGCCAGAGTTTTGCACTCTGTGTGGGCAGCGACCGGGAGCCAATGGAGGGAGCGGAGAAGGGGGGAGACATGTGATAAATGTGTCACTATTGAGTCACTATTGACCTGTGTTTTCTATTTGCCCTATTGATTTATCTAGGGTGCACCATGGGCATAGAAATGTAGACGCCTCATTCACCGCTGCAATTCTTTGGCGTGACTGGCCTCCAGTCACATGACTGTCACTTGAGAGCATTCGCCCCCAGAGCCGGAAGAGAGTCACCTTTCTACAGAGTGTGCACGGTCTAAAACACACATTGCATCACGGGTGAGTCCATGCAAATTGTGTCTGGGGAGGATTCCACGACAGTAAAAGTGTGCGCCTGTGTCTGGGGAGGATTCCACGACAGTAAAAGTGTGCGCCTGTGTCTGGGGAGGACTCTGCTATACCGGGGCGTCGGTGGCTCAGTGGTAGAGTGGCTGGATGGTAAACGCAAGGTTGAACCCGGTCTCCCCCAGAGTTAGTGTCGAAGTGTCTGTGAGCAAGACACTGAACCCCTAATTGCTGATGTGCTGGTTGGTGCATTGCATGGTTTCCGCTGCCATCGGTGTATGAATGTGTGTTTGAATGGGTGAATGTAATGCACATGTAATGCACAATCTATGTAAAGCGTCTTGGATAAAGGCGCTATATAAATGCACCATTTAGTAAAAGTGTGCGCCTGTGTCTGGGAAGGATTCTGCGACAGTAAAAGTGTGCGCCTGTGTCTGGTCTGGTATGAGTTTAAGCTTTGTGCAGTGCTTACAAGCCACAAATACAATGCTACTAAGCTACTCTGTCACAGAGACACTTTTCAATTCAAAAGGTCACTCGAACTCTTTTGATTTCATTATCAACACAAACCTTGGTGACTTAAAATCTGTACAGTATGCACCATAGACATCCGTTATTAAAACGGCCTCTTTCCTCTACTATTTCTATCCACACACATGTATTTATGATCATGCACCATATATATATATCTATATCTATATCTATATATACCAAAGTACTTGTATTGATATCTGACCTGTTTGGTTTGTTCTTTCTTCAGCATTGAGTTTGTGTTGAAGTGAGTGAAATTTCGTTGCACTGTAGTTTGAGTAACTTGTAGATTTGATTATAAAATTAAAATTTTGAAGGATATCATTTAAAGTAGGACTACAAATATTAAAAATATGCAGTAAATAATGTAATAACGACATACATTAGATGTGTCTATGATTTCTCTTAGCACATTTCTGCAGTATTGTTGTACGACCACGTCACTGCTGTTTTCATACACATCAATAATTTAGTAAGAACTGGAAAAAGTGTTTCCGCCCACTAGGGATGTGTAGAGATGGGGCTCGGAGATGCACACGGTCTGGCCCAGGCGGTGGCGTAACCGTCTGGGCATCCTGTCAGCCTATACTGTCTGTCCCTTTAAAAAAAAACAATAAAAGGCGTAAGCCGCAAAAACATATCTTAAAAAAAGAAGAAGAGATGCACACGGTCCACTGTAACTGACACCTGCTTAGGCCTTGCAGCATGCAGCCACACCACAAAGATGTGGAAGTGAGTCAACAATGGGGCCTGTGTGTGTGAGGGCAAATGGGTGAGGAAGTGGTGGTGGTTTCATGTACAATACACACCCACACTCTTTGTTGTCTCCACCAGGCCGAAGGCATGTGGGGAGAGTATGTTTTGCACTCCGTCCGTCCGCGTGTCCGTCCGTCCGTCCGTCCGTGTGTCCGTGAACAGCTAATCTCGGCCACCGTTAACCCGGTCGATGCCATATTTTGCACACACACTCCCTGGATGCCAACCATGAACCTCTGCCCCAAACTTTCCAGAACGGCCTGTTATAGCGCCACCAGGAGGCCGCTTTGTGCAAAACAAGTTTTTGCACAGTACACCTACAGATTTTGTCCAAACATCACGCAAATTGGTACACAGTCTCTCTAGAGCCATTCAACGAAACGGGTCTTTCAGATTTATCAGACTCCATCCTGATTGGTTAAGATTGGCTTCCAAAGTTCACAGGAGTGCTCGGTTTCAAACAAAATGCTGCAAATCATGAACACATCGCGTGATTTCCGTGAAATTGTGCACCCACATTCCCACTAGGCCGAGGACGAAATGCCACATGAACAATTTCAACTCAGCCTCAAGGTGGCGCTATAACTGGCCGAAAAGTGTTTTTACCTCTAACTGCACCGATCTGTGGATAACCTGGTGGAGACCTGTGCCCGGAAGGGCACTTTTTCTAGTTGATATTGTAACGAGTAAATGTGTGTATTAAATGGGAAAGCAGTGGCTCCAGTGTGGATCTCAGACTTCCAGCCTGTGATATCGGTCATCTATATCGTCCGCTGTCTATTTTATGAACCATATTGACTTCTATGATAAAAGTCAAGTTGAGTATTCCAAAATGTATAAAACTGTGCAGGAGGTACTTCTGTGGGCAGTGTGTGAAAGACATTGGGTGCTGACCGCCGGTCGGTCCAGTGCTAAGTGGTTGTTTGCGAGATTAGCTCTGGGACACACAGACACAGGGCTGTATTTTGCGTGTCTTAAGTACCAGGTCTTATTACTTAACTTAAGACCTGGGCGTGGTCAAAATGCTCTTTGGCCCCTCAGAATAGCCAAATGGCATTGATCACGCCTCCAGGTCTTAAGTTAAGTAATAAGACCTGGTACTTAAGACATGCAAAATACAGCCCCTAGTGTCCAGCACCAGCAAGGAACTGGACGTGTGCAACCCACCTGTTTGGACTATAGAGTAGACTCCTGCAGAGCCACGGTCTCCACATCTATGGGATATTTGATACACATGTGAGTGCGATGCTGTTTAATTGCCCGAAACTGAGAAATCATCACATTGCATATAGTAACACAATCCTTTATGTTGACATTCAGTATGTTTGATCGTAAATCGTCTGACTTTGAAGCATTGCGGTCTATCCCTCTTTGAAAACAAGGGCTATAATGACATTCAATTACATGCTTTGCTGGGTTCTAATTGTTTACGCTTGCCTTTGCCGGCATGAGGAGACGCATATTCATATCAAACTTTGTTTTTGTGGCCCCCTGAACAATTTAGTTGAATTGCCCTGTAGTAGTGGTTTATGTTTATGACTGTGAAATTGGCCTGAATGACTGGGTTGAAAAGCTTTTAATACAAATTGTTCCAATGGCATCTAAATGTAAGGTTGTAAGACAAAGTCCTTGGTGTTGAGAGGATGACGGGGTACTTGGAAAAAGGGTAATGATTTACAGACAGACAGACAGACATTGAGTGAATGATGATGACTGTTGTTAGTATCTCATAATGTACACTGCCTTGTATGTAAGTCTGTTGTGTGTCTATGTCAGAAAAGAGAAAACCCTCAAAAGAAATGATGATATAAAAAAAAGAAATGAGGGCCTGCGCCTGGCTATGATGAAGGCGTACCTGGGCCAAAAAGGTTGAGAACCCCTGCCTTAATACAATGGTCGTTAAAATAATCAGTAAAACAGTGCTTTTCAATACACGTTTATTGACAGGATGAATATGAGCATTATGGACGCCAACAAACTCTATAATGTAAGTGTTACATAGTATAGAGCAGAAAACCACTGAATATCATCTGGTTATATGAGTCATCATATAAATTGTACCCACTAGGTAAACGCATGTAAACTACATCTCCCTCCTCCAGTTCTATGGTAATTTCATTAGATACATATTCATGACCCCCAGCATTGTATCCATAGTTATGAAAGAGTTTCTGATCATTTTTATACATCTGAATACTGAAATATGTTGGTTTTGACGAAATGTTAAATGCAGTAAATCTGAAGAGATAGATGCCTTTCGCTGCTGATGTGAAGATTCCTGTGTGACACACACACACACACACACACACACACACACACACACACACACACACACACAGTGTGAATGAACCATCCCACGATATTGTGGAAAACAAGACAGTGGATTTCACTTTTAAAACATTGGTTATCAGTGTGGGGTCTGGGGATCCCACAATTACTGTAATATTTATTTTTAATATACAAACATTGTAACTTCAAACTCTATTTTTAAGAAAGACTTCACTTATCAACCTATCTTCATATAATTGGTCCTGATAAAATAGCATATTTTTTTCTACTCTGTCTACTCTGCTAATAGAAACTGCAAAATAAATTATGCGATTTTATCATAAACCTTAGTGAGGACCAAGGTTAAAGTGGTGAAGTCGTCCTTTAACCATGACACATTCATCAAAAACATCCTTGATTTCTAGTGACTGATATTGTCCCATAATAGGCTATGTGAGGGGGCTGTGTATTTTCCAAATCGGTCACCAAAAAAGGACGGGCATTTTCAATGAATTCAACATGGTGCAAAATAAATGGAGTTTGATGTTACAAGGAGTTTGTATAGGATTTATTGCCACCTACCTGTAATTGGATTGTAAGCGTTGCCGATGTTAGTGAAGACCTTGGTGTAGACCAGAGTGGTGTCAACATTAAATGGTCCAACTTGTCTAGAATTAGTCAAACCAACAGAGAAGGCCACCTTTGGTTTGTCTGCCAAACACAGAAGCATTATCATATTATTTTATATATATATATATATATATATATATATATATATATATATATATATATATATATATATATATATATATATATATAGAGAGAGAGAGAGAGAGAGAGAGAGAGAGAGAGAGAGAGAGACAAAAAATGGACTCCTGCACATCCAAAAAGACCCGTAGGAGGTGCAAGTCTAGTTAGCAGGCATAGACATCGCACCACTCAGTTCACACGTGTGTGATTTTTTTACATACAAATCAAAAACCCTTCACCAATACCAAACAAATAGGAAATGGAATGGCTCCCGCTAAAATAAACTACATTAATTTCATTTGTTTATCTGTAGACCTACAACTAATGTACATTTAATACAAAGAAATAAAAAATATGAAGACATGAAAATGGCGGCAGGGGAGCTGTGTTTGTAGTAGGTCTTCCATTTTATTATTTTTTTGTTACTGAATACTTGGGGGAAGAAAATAAATAACAATTAGGCTATATATTGCTTATATTTAAATGATGGAGAGCCCATCTTTTTTCACTTTTCCTTTCCATTGATTTTATAGGTCACCTTCCCCATCACATGCATGTCTTACACTTTATCCAGCCATCTATCCACCCTGGGTGGTTCCAGTTCCACACTTTCCTAACCTCTTGTTATTTGAGAGCTGTTGAGAGATTCTCAGAATCCAAAAGAGATATAAATCTTCACTTTGTAAACTTTTGGGTCGTGTTCCCATCCCAACAGTATATTGTGCTTTTTCTAAATTCACAACTCTCCTAAATATTAGTTATATATTTTTTTTGTGAAACTTTGGACCAAAAGGTTTGGGACATGTAAGGAAAATCTGCATTATTCTCCTCGCATTCCCTCCAGCACATACTGTATATAGAGTTTAGTGTTTACTTGGTTATAGACAGAGGTGTTTGGAAATAATGTTCATCTTCCAGTCTTATTCCTGCCATGTTGCTAAATATACTTACTCCACAGTTCCTCCACGTGGCCCTCAGTTGCAGTCAGATCTGTTTGTATGGTAGACAGCTGAGCAACATGGGCTGAAATCAACACAATATTAGTATTACTGTAAGTCAATCAATAGTAGGCCTACTCTTGCAGTATCATTTGAGTGTGGATCAACTATACAATGAATTACATTATCAAAAAAGTATCTATTCTATTCTCTGAATTCAACTGAAGTAATTAACACTAAAGTATAGTAATTGGTCAACACTGCTTCTACCCCGCTCCCACTCTTCAAATTACCTTCACTTTGCTTCTTCAACTCCAACACCTGGCCCTCACTGTCACACAATCTGGCTGTAAGGTCTTCCACCTTGCTGTCACTAGCACTTAATTTTACAGCCATTTCTGAAACGCATCACAGAGTAATTTATGTTAAACATTCTAAACACATTTCAGCCTGGACCTTTACAACTCCTTCTAGTTCCATCTTTTAACTCGTATTTTGCATAACAAGCGCAATGCCCCTTTTATCACATCTTATTGTAATGATGTTTGGGAGACAAACACTTTCCTGGGGTTTTATGTGGGTAATTTGTGTTTTTAGATATTTTGGTATTTCAAAGTGCCTGTGTCATGGACACTGGTCTCACTGCTAGATTACTACAATGACCATATAATGCTTTGCTGCACTCACCCCACCTTTGGAGAGGGCTGTCTTACTGAGACAACACGTAGTCCAGGAAGAAAGTGACACTTTGAAATACTAACGTTAGGTATCTAAAAACGCATATTACACACATAAAAACCCCAGGAAAGTGTTTCTTGTCTCCCAAACATCATTAAAATATGATCTGGTTGCAAAAGGTGTGAAGTGGCCCTTTAACCGTCATTACCTGCATTTTATTTTGCCAATGCTTCCATCTCATTTTTGGCAACACTCAGCTCCACCCGAAGATGAGTCACCAAGTGCCTCTGCTCCTTGGCTTCTCCCCCCAAGATATTCAGCCTCTCCCTCTGTTCTACCACGGTAGCTTCCAGGCGATGCACCACGTCTCTCTGCTCTTTGGCTTCTTCCTCGCTGGCTGCCACCCTGGCCTCCATGTTCCTCAGCTTCTCTCTGGTCTCTGCTCTCATGTCTACCACGGTGGCTCCCAGGCCATGCACCATGGCTATTACTGCTTTCAGCTCGGTCCAAAGGTCAGGTTGTAAGAGGGTGCCTGGTTCAACATTGCTCTCAGCCCCAGACAGACATAACAGGAATACAAGTACAGCCCCACAGTCCTTCATTCTGAAACTCACTCAGGATATTGGGCAAATTCATGTCCTTTTATACTCACAAACCATTCAAACCAACATTGCACACATCACTGTATACCCAGTGGAAAGTTAATGTACAAGCTAGACACTAAATAAAGTCAAGGACCATCTGAGAGTTCCAGCATGTGGTACAAGATAAGATGTCCTGGTTCTGAAAAGAGTGGATGTGAATGTATTTAATGTAAAACAGCTGCTGCTGACCCCATTTTGTTCCATTGAGGTTCCATGTGTACACTCGCAAAAGCTAAAACAAATGATCAACTCCACAACATTTATTTTATTTTATTGGATGAGCTTAATTCTTAAATAAATTAAAACCTAATCCAGTGAGATTTCCCACAATACCACACACACACACACACACACACACACACACACACACACACACACACACACACACACACACACACACACACACACACACACACACAGCGTGCACACACCCATGTAAGAAAAGAAAGCATTGTCTGCAACACTGATTTTGTCGCCCTCAAAGTGCGATTTGTTTATTACAGTAGTACAATGTTTTGGCCTGTATGTTAGACCAGTGGTTTTCAACCCTTTTCATATCAAGGGCCATCGTTTATTTGGCATTTGAGCCACGGACCATTTTGATGACATTTAGCCTCTCAGACCCAACACTTGCTGTATTGATGTTTTTACCATAGGAGAGATAAACAGGCAAACGTTGATCAAAATAACAATTATTCTACATTCTCTAATTGCGTAGACTTCTTGTAAATTAAGGGGGGAGGGACAGACAGTATAGGCTGACAGGAAATGGGGAGAAGTCATGCAGTAAGGCCAAATGCCGTGGGGATCGGGAGTCGAACCCGCGGCACACTGCCAGACTGGATTACCAGCCAAGGTGCCTGAACCACTGAGCCATACACGGCCCAGGCCAAGTAGTGCTGATGTTTAACAATAATGGACCAAATGGACCCGTATTGGTCCATTTGGTTTCATTTTAGGCTCTCAAGAGTTAAAGATCTATAAGGGTCCATTTGGTTACCAACTCCATCATTTACATGGGGACCACCTGGAACCCCCTCAAGGACCACTGGTTGAAAACTACTTTTTTAGACAATAAACACACACACACACACACACACACACACACACACACACACACACACACACACACACACACACACACACACACACACACACACACACCCATATTGCAACTTCCAATTCATAGTACTTATGTAAAAATATGCAGTTGGACTGTTACACAGAAATGTTGAGCAGCTTGTTTCAGAAAAGAAAGGTTACAGTAAATGAGTGAGTGAAAAGTCTGTGGTTTCATTATGGTGCCTGCTGTGGGTTCACAAGATACATATGCACACAGTGGATGTGAAGGTGCATACAGGCCCAACGTGGATCTGATAGGAGATTGGACGGTGGAAGTGTTGCGCTGTGGAAAATGTCACAACCCTGTGATGTGTGGATGAATCATTGACAGTGCAAGTCTTTCTCAATCACCAACCACCAAATTAAACACAAAAACACTTCAGCATCCTTAGTTTCTGACAGTACGTTTTAACAGTTGTTGAGCATTGGCCAACACATCGCCGCCATCGCCAAAAAGATTAATTATTTTTATCTTTTCGGGCGACAAATAATGCACTTCCGGAAAATTCGTCTGGCTGTCGCCCTCTGTTAAAACGTACTGTGAGAGTTTTTGCCGATGTAAACACAGAGTTATGTGTGCATATATTACTGCAGCACAGAAAAGTGGTGGTGTTAAAATTACACAAAATAGTGAACATCAATCCATCCATCTTCAACCCGCTTATCCATAGTCGTGTCGCGGGGGAAACGGCTTCACCAGTGTGTTCCATGCCGACTTTCCTCTCCCGAGACGTTCCAAGGCCAGTGAGTCGATGTGTTTCAGCCTTGGTCTGCCCCGGGGTCTCCGCCCCCAATAGTGAACATACAGATAAATAATTACAGAGCAACTTAATGATTTTCTTATTGATTTGAAAAGATCATCACAGGTGAAATTGTTTTGTGCCATCATTCTTAGTTAGCAAGTATGTACTTACAGTACATGAGTTATGTAGGTTATGGATGAGGTAAAATTTACCCCCAAAAAGTATCCAGCATAAGGAAAGAAAAACAGTTCGTCAAACAAAAGTGTTCCAGCAGTTCAGTCTGGCAGTGTTCAGGCCTTGTTCAACAGTCTAATGCAGGGGTACTCAACTGGCGGACCACGGTCCACGACCGGACCGCGGACCACCTCTCTGCGGACCCTAGGCAGTAGGCATCAGGTCAGGCCAGCAAAAAAAAACTCTCCTAAGCTCAGGCCAGGCCAGCCACAGTCAATTTCAATTCAATTCAGGCAGTGTTGCTGCAGCACAACTACATTGTGTGTCTTATGTTAATGGAGGGAAGAAGTTAATAATATAAATAACATCAGATGGTACATTTCTCATGTGAAATTGCTGCAAAGGCCCCCAAAATGTCCCCCAAGGGCCCCCAAAGTTCTGGCGCGCGCAGTGTGATTTGGATTTGGAGTTCCACTCCGGGCCTGCACTCTGCACCCCATTATTGGTTGGTTGGAAGGGGATCTGATTTGTATAAGCTTGGCTTGACCATACTAAACGGGCATAGAGCCCCGCTCTCCAATGGACGCCGCGCATGGGACCGGACCTCGGTCTTATTCAAAAAATATTTGTGGACCTTCATCATTTGTAGTTGAGGACCCCTGGTCTAATGGTAGCTGTGTGGAAACTGTTCATGGTAGTCTGACTTTTAAGTGTCATTGCAGCCAGAAAAACGCATTATAATCACTAACTCTGAGAGAGTACAAATGATTCCATTTGTACACTCAGAGTTAAATTCGATTTTACTGTGTGTACAACATATCCTGCGTAGGATACAGTAGGAGTAAATGGAAGCACACAGTCTCTAGACAATTTCAGCTGGCTCGCCCATAAAGCTTTCCAGTGTTTCCACCTGCTTGGTGTAATCGAAATGGATGGCTATGGACTAGCGAAAGGTCACTAATCGTCGCCAGTCAAATGTGGTTATGATACAGCTCACTTAGGTCACAATGAGACTTCCATGTAGAAAAAATGTCACCTGCGGGTTAGGAGCCCTGCTGCAGTTCAGGGCCGCATTTCATGCTCCATTAATTTAGAGCACAGAGTTAAACATCTCTCACCATCAGGACAGTATATGCCGAAAACCACAAAAAAAAAAAGAAATACTTTTTGAACTCTCACTGGGCGAGTCTCGAGGCTCTCTCAGAATACTGTGCAGGACCATATAGGATGAAAAATGCTGTGCAGGGGTTCATTACTTCTGGAATGTACCCCCACCCATTTGTAAATTGACCCCAACGGCAAGGATTACATCGGTTTTTAATTATGAATGTTGCATTTGTTGGCAACTTAATATTTAAGTTAGACTCGTCACTCCCTCATACCGTTACCAAAAGCATCAAAATGTCGGTGTGGCATGTTCCACTCAAACAACAGCAATACAAATGAGGTTAAGGTTCTAGGGAAGTCACACTCTCTAACCCCCTTTTATACAAACCTGCTAGCAGCAATGGGGAATGTGCAGGATTAGCGGAGGTGGCTAGTTCTGCATTTATAGAATGTACAGAGAAGTACGGTATGCATATTACTGTAAGTACACTTATGTAGCCTGTATTTAGTGCAAGTAACGGTAAACAGGTGTGAGAGAGCCGAGAATAGCTTGTATTAGATTATATTGGTTGAATTTGACACGTCAACCGTGAAAATGCATATGGTTGGAACGGGGCACGCAGCGTTCACAGTTTTGTGAGTTGACGGGTGTGTGACATGAAAGGTCTTAGGAAATTGAAAGTGACGACCCAGCGTGGTGCTTCCATGGAAGTCACTTCTCAGAAATGTGACCTTTTTCTGGTCGGTGATTCAGGGGAGGGAAGGGCAAGGGGAAAAGGCGAGGAGGGGAGGTCAAACTTGATTCGAAGGGAATTATACAATAGTCAATGGGTGCAACCGCAGTCCAATAGAAGAACACCCCAGAAGGCATATCGTTTTAAAGGCACCCTTGTGGTAGAAGGGGACCAATGGTGTGTTTGTGAGACTAAGTAGGGACGACTTCTGGTGTCCACAAACATGCCTGGAATCGCCGGCATGGTACCACAAAATGTGCCAAAACAAATGTGGGGTGTTTTTTTATTTATTGCCACGTTTAATTTTACACATAAAACATCCATCACAGTTTCATGTTAGGCATCCTGTATAAAAAAAAATAAAAAAAAATATATATATTTAAAAAAAATGCTGTGATACTTATGAGATATTCAGTTGAAAAATGTGTTGAGGAAATGCTTATATAGATTTGGAACATGAGCGCTCATTTTTTTTGGTGGTGTTATTTAGCATCACTGGATTAATACGTATTTATTATTTTTAATACTTACTAATTAAGTATTATTACTACATCAATTATTACTTTTTTTAATTAGTTTGTGTTTATTTTTCTATTATCTTTATTTTATTTTCAGCAAAAGCTTTTCAATGTTTGTAATGCAGGTGTACAGTAAACTACTATCCAACATAAGGCCACTAGAGGGTGTACAATCATTACGTTTCAGAGAAAGAATTCCTGATGCAGTTCCATTCATGGTACAAGACCAAAAATGTTTTGGAGCAAACAAAATATGTTTGCTCTACCATTTTAAGGGAAAACAATGCATTGAAAAGGAAAAGGAAAAAAGGAAAACATCTTGAAGGATGTAAAGAAATATTTCTCTGTCATTCCTTTCCTATATGTCCTAAAATGGATTGATTATTTAATTTACCGTTATTATAAATGTGTTGGCATGTGTTAACTAGTGCTTTACTAAGTGTCTGTAAACACTTTTGCGAGGGCACGCATGTGTGTGCGTGCATGCATGTGTGCACGTAAGTGTGCATGTGTCGAGATATGGACAATATCTGTAACTCTGCATTTGTCATTTGGGACTTAAGTCTATGGTGAAGTCTAAATTGATTTCCTAAGCAAGAATTGAGTAAAATGAGGGCACGTGTTACATGTATTTGAACGTAGGCTATAGTTGAATGCACTTACCTATGGCTGATGATATTCGTTTTTTTTGTTATGCACTTTGTCTGTCCCTATACACTATTCTTACCTTTGAACTTGTACTTTGCTGCAAGATGGTGCCACACACTCACCCTCAAGTGAGACTGTTATGTGATGAAGTCTAAGTGTGCATGAATGTGTCAGCATTATGTGTGTATTATGTGCACACGTGGCTGCATGTTAAGCCTCATGGATGGACCGCGGGGGTCTCCTGCCCTGTCAGGGGGCCTCATGTGGCTTGTGTCTGTTCTCATCATCACCAACCCCCCCATCCGCGCAAGGATCAGCCGGTGTCTGCCCGGATCGGGCCCCCTGTCCCCTGGACCACTATACGCTGGCGTGAAGACTCTCCGTTCACACTTTGTGACACACTTGTCACATTTCTGATTTTAGCGCCGCTGTAATCTTTTTTTGGGTCCTTTATTGAAACCCCTTTACAACATGGCAGCCCTTTCAGCTTCAAGAAATATATATATTTCTATATAGCCTATAGGCCTTAACGTTGGAAAAGAGCCTGCAAAAGTGTGAGAAGGGTATCGTGCCTCGGAGGTCGAGCTTTCGCTTTCTGACCGACACACACACACACACACACACACACACACACACACACACACACACACACCATAGCACAAGGCTCGAGGGGGTGATGATTGTGTAAACGGCAAGTAATAACAGAGTGCTAAGCTCAAGATTGGAGGTTTGTGTGAGTGTGCATGTGTGCGCATGTGTTTGTTTGTGAGTGCGTGTATGTACTGTATAAGACATACAGTATACATGCACGCACTCACAAACACATGCACGCACACATGCACATTGTTCTTCCTGCGAAATTCCCATCAGGGTCGCCACAGAAGATCATCGGTTTCTGTTCTGTATCTCTCCCTCGGTAACTCCAGCCTCAAACTGAATCCATAAACCTCCTCTTTGGCCTTCCTCTTCTCCTCATGCCTTGCCAGCTCCATCTACCCCCGCATCCCAATGTACCCCTCATCATCCCTCCTCTGAACATGTTCAAACCACCCCAATGTACCCCTCATCATCCCTCCTCTGAACATGTTCAAACCACCCCAATGTACCCCTCATCATCCCTCCTCTGAACATGTTCAAACCATCCCAATGTACCCCTCATCATCCTTCCTCTGCACATGTTCAAACCACCCCAATGTACCCCTCATCATCCCTCCTCTGAACATGTTCAAACCACCCCAATGTACCCCTCATCATCCCTCCTCTGAACATGTTCAAACCACCCCAATGTACCCCTCATCATCCCTCCTCTGCACATGTTCAAACCACCCCAATGTACCCCTCATCATCCCTCCTCTGAACATGTTCAAACCACCCCAATGTACCCCTCATCATCCCTCCTCTGAACATGTTCAAACCATCCCAATGTACCCCTCATCATCCCTCCTCTGCACATGTTCAAAACCATCCCAATGTACCCCTCATCATCCCTCCTCTGCACATGTTCAAACCATCCCAATGTACCCCTCATCATCCCTCCTCTGCACATGTTCAAAACCATCCCAATGTACCCCTCATCATCCCTCCTCTGAACATGTTCAAACCACCCCAATGTACCCCTCATCATCCCTCCTCTGAACATGTTCAAACCACCCCAATGTACCCCTCATCATCCCTCCTCTGCACATGTTCAAACCATCCCAATGTACCCCTCATCATCCCTCCTCTGCACATGTTCAAACCATCCCAATGTACCCCTCATCATCCCTCCTCTGAACATGTTCAAACCATCCCAATGTACCCCTCATCATCCCTCCTCTGCACATGTTCAAACCATCCCAATGTACCCCTCATCATCCCTCCTCTGAACATGTTCAAAACCATCCCAATGTACCCCTCATCATCCCTCCTCTGAACATGTTCAAACCACCCCAATGTACCCCTCATCATCCCTCCTCTGAACATGTTCAAACCATCCCAATGTACCCCTCATCATCCCTCCTCTGAACATGTTCAAAACCATCCCAATGTACCCCTCATCATCATGTTCAAACCATCGCTACGTCTCATCTGGTCTTATTATACCCAAACCTTCAAACCTGAGGCTGATCCTCCTGACTGGTGATAAGACAAGAGACACAGTGTTGAGATGGTTTGGAATGTGCGTCTATATGTACAACATCTGATGTTATGTATTTATTGAAGTACAAAGGTATCCAGTAGCCATAAGATGTCAAAAGTATATTTATTCTTTTGTGCCCTTATACCGTCCTCTACATCTACCCACCACCCCCGGTCCAACATACAACATGCAACATACAGACAATTACATAACACTCAAAATAAAAAAACATTATAATAATCATAAATTAATCAATTTATATCTAGTATTTATGATTTCCCTCGCTATCCCTCCTGGCACTCCAACATGGTACATGTTGTGTGTGTTTGTAAGTTTGAAATTAGTGAAATAATTGCGGTTGCACAACTTTAGATCAATTGTATTAGGTTCAGCCTAGTGCATGATGTACTATCATTCACTCTCATTAAAGCATCCTCCCGGACTTCATCTACCAATTGCAGTTTGTGTTCCCATGATTACCAAATAAATGACTGTACTGATTAGAAATTGAAGTGTAAACCTTTGAAATTAGACCACTACAGATGTCCAAAATTCTGTCTTATTAAGCATAGCATTCAGGAAGGATGTGTTATACATTTTTACAAAATCTCAAACCTATATGGAAGTATGGGAACAGATGAGAATCCGGGAGGTTAAACGTTTCATACAGATGTACAACGTCTTAACGTGTCATACTGTACTATGCTGACCAATTCATGGTGGTGATGATTTTTTTTAAATCTAACGTGTCAGGCCCAGGCCGTAGCGTAACGGTCTGGGCACCGGACTGGTAATCCAGTCGCAGTGTGCCGCGGGTTCGACTCCCGGACCCGACACGGCCTTTACTGCATGTCATCCCCCCATCTCTCTCCCGTTTCCTGTCAGCCTACTGTCTGTCCCTTCAAAAATCAATAAAGGCGTAAGCCGCAAAAAAATATCTTAAAAAAAAAAAAAAAATCTAACGTGTCAGAGTGTTGACACTGCTTTAACTGGTTGCGGAACACAGTGTTTCACTGTTGCCGAGCTTTCACTTGAACTGCTCCTGACTTCACACCCCATGAGTATACATGTACTCTGGTTCTCTCCTCCTCAGCCCTCTGCGGTTGAGAATGGAGTAATGTTCCATGGTACGTTTAGATGCCACATTGCTAAGCAAACTATCATGTTAGTGTAAGAAATGAGTCGCATCCACAGACCATTTCATATTTACAGTAAAACAAATAAAGACAGAAAGCAGACAACCATTAGCTTCAGTGGTGTGACACACAGTTTCTTTCTGGGGCAGGCTGGAAATACAAAATTCCTTCATGATTACCAGCACTCATGGTAAACTGCATTTAAAGTACCACTTCACCACTTTTCAACTTGGTGGTCCCCACTAATGTTTCTGATAAAATACCACCATTTTGTTCTACTCTGCCTGTGTCTCATATAGGAGCTATAGGGCTGTGGGCAGTTCAGAAACCCGTCCACCAGTGACATCATCGTGAGGCAATTCTTTTTTAAATAAGATTTAAATAAATATATATTTAGATTTGTATTATCATGAGGCTTCCATTTTCGCATTGCAACCTTTCAGGAATAGAAACCCTGCCGTTTCTATTAGCTTGTATTCCCCATCGATGACACAGACAGAGAAGGGGAAAAAAATATGAAGATGGGTTGAAAAGTGGTGAAGTGGTCCTTTAATATGAGTTTTTAATGTTTATTGCTGCTGTTGATTCACAGTAACAAAATAATGCCTTTAAATGCCAAATATATACATAAGAATTGTGTTATGTGCAGGAACTGTATTCAAAAGTTTCTCATATCTGCTGTTTCTAAATGTTATTTCACTATGCCTACTCCACAAAATCCACGTCCGTTAAGTTATTGATACATTGCCAACAACAAACGACATTTAAAAATCACACTGCTGTGTGTGTGAAGTGAGGTGTGCAGTTATCATCATACAGTACGTCCTCATCTCATTCTCAACCAATGGCATATCTCCCACCCAATCACGCCGGCCAATCACAATTTGCGTCCTCACCTTGTCTTCAATGTTTGTGTTTACACACTTTTGTCTTCAATGTTTGTTTACACAGACCCTCAAAGCTGGACATGGCACCCCTCAAAAACGTGTTTTTTTTTCTTTGCAATAATTGTCGTCTGGTGGTTGTATAACAAGTAATGAATCATAATGAGACTGTGTAGTAGTGTGAATACAAAGTTGTACACAGATCGGTGCAGTTATACTGTAGGTGTAAACACTGAGTTGCATTTCTTCCTCTACCTATAGTGGGAATGTGTGTGCATAACTTCACGGAAATCACACGTGAGGCATTTTGTTCAAAATGGACCAATCCTGCAAACTTTGGAAGGCACTCTTAGCCAATGGGGATGGAATATTGAGAAGCGGACAGGTCTGTGTTGATCACATGACTATGGAGATAGTGTATACATGTGTGATGTATGGATAAAATCTGTACGATTTAATATAAAGAAATGTGTTTTGCAAAAATCGGCCTCATCGTGGCGCTATAACAGGCCATTGTGGAAGAGTTGGGGCAGAGGTTCATTGTTGGTATTCAGGGGGAGTGTGCACATTTTGGCATTGACCGGAGATTAGCTGTACACAGGGGCGGCAGTGGCTCAGGGAGTAGAGTGACCGGATGGGTTACCAGTTCGAACCCGGGCTCGAAGTGTCCTTGAGCAAGACTCTGAACCCCTAATTGCTCCCGATGTGCAGGTCGGTGCCTTGCATGGTTTCCTCTGTCATCGGTATGTGAATGGGTAATGTAATGCACAATCTCTGTAAAGCGCCTTGGATAAAGGCGCTATATAAATGCACCATTTACACGGACGGACAGACGGACGGACACACACACACACACACACACACACACACACACACACACACACACACACACACACACTCACACGGACGGAGTGCATAACATACTCTCCCCATGCCTTCAGCTGGTGGAGACAATGAACCAATGAGCGATTTTCATTTTCACCTATTGCCCTGGCTGATTTGAGCATTGTGTTGCCAGTTCCCAGCCCAGATGCAACCACATGAACCCTATAGCATCCCTGCTCTGGACATGGGGATCCGATCTACAAGCTCATAGACGTCATGTTGTGATGTGTTGAGAATGGAGGAGGGGACAGCAAGTACAGAGCCCTGGGAGACGCTGCACGGTCAACTGTATACAGGGTTCAAATGGTTAAATATACAATGGCATTGTCATGATTAATTGAATAGAGATGGACACCGGACCATGACCACTTCACCAACGACATAACAAGAACAAGTGTAAAGGATCAAAACTTGGTCACCATGGGAAACAAAACAAACCCGGGCCAACAAAGGCTTTTCCAACAATTGCTATATTGTGGGGTCGGCTGTGCCTCAGCCATGATGTTAATCCAATATGTATATAATGCCAAAACAAAGCCTATATTCATGTGTGCCCAATGTCAGGTCGGCGTTTGCAAAATGTGGTCTTCGTTCAGCGGTTTTCAGGTCATCCGAGGTGATGGACATATTTCACATGTCCTCTCTCCGCCGTTGTATTATTGTTTTATTCACAGGGCATGGACTAATTATTTCAACAGCCCGAGCTCTCTCCGTCGGGGGAGTGACAGTTGCCATCATCGGAGTGATCAGTCCGGCTTCTTGGGACTAGGGCTGAGGCTTATTTGATGTATATTAACAATAATTGGTGCCACAGCCACAATGATGTTTAGTAAACCTTTGTGCCATTTTCCAGGAGGATGCCCACGAGGAATTTTTTTAGAAGCTGCAAGCTGGTCCGTGTGTGCGGAGAGACGCCTTTGGAGTCGTGGACAGATGGGAGAGACTGCTGTCCTGTCTGTCCTAGTCTGCAGGTCAGAGACACCACAATGTAATAATCATCATCATCATTATCATCATCTTTAAGTACGTGCGCCGTCTCTCTCCTTGTCTCTTCACATGAACCCTATAGTCGTCTGCACAAAATAACGCGCATAATCACAACACGTGCAGCTCCTTCCCCCTATATACCTGTACAAAGACGCCACCCCCAAATGACATGCACTAAGCGAATTATGTGGAGTAGTACTAGTATACAGTATATATATAGTATTGTGGTAAACATTTACGAGGAGGCCATATAGTGCCCGCGGATTTTTGTGATACATGTTATGCATCACATGTTATATACAGTATAACTCAACCGATATGAATGAGTTTGATATTGGCGGTGATTTTGTGGTTCCGTTGAAAGTCATAATGATAAATTCAGGAAAGCACGTCATTTCGTATGTAATCTAGTCAAGATGCTTTGTAATATATGGCGGTTCTAGATGGGGACGAGGAAACATGCATGACCAAGGAAGGTTACTCCATTTGAGTTAACTTCACACTGATTTGCCCGTGTCCACAGTTAAAGTTTATTTGTGGGGTTCCTCCGTTGACTGGTGAGTAAGCAGCGTCTCTTGCCGGCCGGGGAGGTGGCAGTGTATTAAGTTTCAGTGTCTGGCAGTGACTCCAGCAGGTTATGAGGCTGCCAGATTCTACAAGTGTACTGTGGTACAGATGTGCGGTGACAGCACTACGCTCATTAGGCCGAATCAGCATCACGCTGTGACAACTGGCCAACTTTAAGGCTTCTCCTCCGGTCCGTCCAGTATATAGCTCCAAGACCAGCCCTCCTCCCCGACAAGGATGGAAAGCATGATGGAAACACAAACCGGTCTATAACCAGCGCCGCTATCTCCGGCGCGGTATTATTCTCGTTCGCCTCCGTTTCGAATTCACAACATTGTGGACCTAAACCTAAACCTATTTCTTAAATCCTCCCATTGTTTTATCCAGCCATAACGTCGACGGCAAATCCTAACAAATCCCTCCCCGGCATCCCCAAATCTCTCATAGACCACACTCTATTCCCACTCTTCTCCACCCTAGACCTATAATAACGCTATCCCACTCCTGGGTCTATCCCTGCTCCTCTCCAACCCCAGCTGTGTGGTCAGCTCTGACCCCTCGGGTGTACTAAGACCCTGGGCTTGAGTTGTGATATCTATTTCAGTCGGCCTGCAGACTATATAGACGGCCCGCCACTGTGGCTCCAGAGAATTCCCTGTCCGGTGATTACTAATGGAAGTGCTCCGCTCATATGCTTTAGCATCTCCCACGTCCAAACTGCTTAGCGTCCGAACGGGTCGCTCCGAGCCATTAGGAACCAGCTCGCAATTATAGATGTGTGGCTGCCAGTCGCAGAAACAGATGTGCTTTGATCTATTTACGGTAGGATGGACAAGGGGGTCGTAACAGCTTACTGCCATGAGTGGGTCAGAGCACGCACCTCTGACATCCCTTGTCATTCACTTCACTTGACATGCACTTGTGAGTGTTTTTCCTTTTTTTATGTGCCTCTGCCGGGCGAAAGGCTGCGGCCGGGGGCGTTATGTTTTTGGGTTGTCCTTCTCTAATGTAGATATATGCGTCGTCCGTCCGTCCCGACCTCATGAACGTGATATCTCAGGAACGCCTGAAGTGATTCTTTTGTTAATTTTCAAATTTTGGCATAAACATCCATGTAGACTCAAGGTCAAAGGTCAAGGGTCACTGTGATCGTCAGTCACTACATTCTATATAGTATACAGTGTTATACTAGTGCAGTACCTGCTATATCAGAGTACTTGGAAGTCAGTCTAGAGCCGTGTGGCACTCCATACAGTATTCGGTATTAAGAGTCTGATATCATATTATTTGATGCTGCAACAGCAGCAGGATTTCCTGCAGTACTATGACATCAACAATATGATGTCATCTACATATTTGGTGCAAAAATACACGCAAAGATTTGTGGAATCTAAAGATATAATAACATAGAGCCGAAATCAAAGCGCTGTCTATATAAGCTTCCCGGGGTTCTGGCGCGTGTTCTCGGCTCTCTGACTCTTCCGCTGAGCGAGCTCATGGTCCGGCGTCACACACACAACCTCTCTCCCTTTCTCCTTCTCCCCGACTACCTCCCTTCTCCTCACCATATGGATCTCCAACATATTGGCATGTCCGCATGTGACATCAGACGGAACAGAAACCATTGCCTAATCACGCCGATATGGGGGCACCGATGGCCTTGTGGTTAAGGCGCATACAGGCTCTCTAATACAATAATGCAGCCTGGCGGTGAGTCGTGGCGTGGGTAAGATTCCCGAGCGACCCCGACAGCCTTTGTTGCATGTAAAGTCCCTGTCTCTCTCTCTCTCCTTGTTTCCTTTCACACTCTTACTGTACTATCTGAATAAAGGAAGACTATATGCTGATATGTGATTGTGCATGTCCATATTTTTGGCATAATTTGCACGCCTCGGACAGACTGCAACTGGTTGGTTGGAGGCGTTCAACCGCAATGCCACATTTCCAGTTGAGTCTGAGAAAGGTTCACCACCGTGTGACGAATTGATTGAAACAGTTATTAATTCTCAAAAAGAGCATTGAGGTTCTCCCTCATTTGCTATGCTGTCGAGAGATTACACACACACACACACACACACACACACACACACACACACACACACACACACACACACACACACAGAAATCAAGAATAAGCCTTTGGTACTTTGGTCAAAGTAGAAGTAGTCATTCAAATAATTACTCGAGTAAAAGTAAAAATGTACAGGCTCTGAAATGTACTTTCTGAGTAAAAGTTAAAGTATTTTTACCGGATTTTACAGTGGCAAAGCCAACTGTAACCTCATATACGTCGAAGGCTATTAAACTAAAAAGATCCCCACCAAACACACTGATTTGACGATTCATGCAAGTAGACCCACCTCTTCAAATCAGATTGTTTTAATCAGCACACAGTCAGCACAGTCATCGTGGAGAAACTTTCAACTTCAAGCAGACACATGTGTACACGGCACAGTGAAGCTCAAATGTTCAAAATCACTGTCACTTTCCTCCTCAGTGTCGCTCATTTCTCTGCCTGGTTCGGTTCCGCAAATAAGTGTAAACAACACAGCCGGCGGGTTGAGATACGCATGTGTGTGTGGTGGTGGTCTGTGTTTCCGGGTTTATAGCCAATGAAATGTATTAACATCGTCAGAGGGCCAATCACAAGCTGGGATGTAGGGGACCACCACTAGTAACGCTTCATAGATTGGCGGAGACTGGAACCATCTACGGGAGCTGTTTTTTTATTGTCTAAAAAGAGATTCCTTGGTATAATATTATTTTAATCGGCGTCATGCATTAAAATAAAAGTAACAAGCCTATTTTGAAAAGGTACTCAGTAAAGTACAGATACTTGAAAAAAGTACTTAGTTACAGTAATGAAGTACTTGTACTTCCCATCTCTGCGTCTGTGCAAGTGTGCATCTCTATAGCGCTAGCCTGGGTTCCAGGCTGAATCAGCGCATTCCGCGAGTTCCGCGTGACAAAACGGATTCACGGAACGGAGCGATTCAGGCTGGAACCCATACTACTCTAGCGCTTCATCAGAACAAGCAAAAGCAGTTGTGATGAATGAATTCCTATATAGAGTATAGGCACATGTGAATCAATGTTCTGTTCTGTTTGCACCATGTGTTTACGTTTTAAAGATGCATGTACCCAACCGCAAACCAAGCAATGTGTGCAGGTGAGAGCCTGTTGAATGGAATGCTGGACCACTCGACTTACACTAAATAAAAGGGAACCAATTCAAACCCCATCTGTTAAGCTGACGAAATTCACCAAAGGGCAAAATAGTAAGTGTTGGAGAGATTTTCTAGCGCCTTGTCCCTCCTTCCTCCAGTCTGAACTGCTCTGGGTGGTGAAAAATGGAAAACAAATGTTCTGCTGACAGCTTTCTTATGCCCAGGGTGTGTGAGTATTTATATCATAAAGGTGCCAACACATCTTGCTTTTACAGGCTGACCATTGCTGGGGTAGAGAGGAGGAGGAGGGGGGGATGTTTGGGACAGCTTTTGATGGGGGTCGGGGGGGGGGGGGGGTATCCTTTGGCTCTTTCTGGTAATTACTACAGTATATGAACGTGATGAATAGGCCTTGATAAGCCAGGGACAAATTAGCTTACAACTCATTCAGCTGCGATGTGGGGGTAATTATTTGCTGTGAACTAACAAGACTTCTGGGTCCAAATAGCTTACCGTACAAATGTTCGCACACAAAGCCTAATCATTACAGCTGCTTCGTTCACATTAGCGCATGGTGAGACTACAGGGCTCTCTGGGCCTGGAATGCATGTGTCATACTGTTAGAGTTTAGGGCTGAGGCTTCATTCTGGATGATATACTGGTTCGGGATTATGAAATGTACGTAGGAGGTGCATGACTAGATGACTTGAGCTATAGAAGCAGATTATGCCTTAGTAATATTCAGTTCCCCAGTCTTTTTTCTTCCTTGTCACTTGTCTTATTGCCACCGTTTTTGCTTGTATTAAAAATTCACGGGTCAATTGTATGGCATTTAGTTCTTGTCTCCAGTGTGCGGCCTGCCCTTGCTGCTAACTAGTCAATTGTGACCACTTTGCACAGCAGCAGCAATGCCTTTGGGCGAAGTGTGATTTCATAATGTTTACGGTGTCAGTGGCACGCCTGACAGGAAAAATGGTAATAACATCCCCATGCAATATGAATAATGAATGAACTCATATCATTTCATAAATCGGAAGGGATGTACAACATATGGCAACAATCAAGCATATTCTCGCCTCTAGACTTGCCCATCAAATAAAAGGAGCTTTTTTTTTTTTATACGGTTGCTGCTTTCGTTGTATAGTGCTAGCCTGCAGCATGCTATGGGAACACTGAGCACTGTGTACTGTACCGTCACAGAGGTGTATTCTACAGTGCACACAGGGGGAGTCTCACACTGACATTGTGCCGCGTGCAGGTCTATCCTGAAGTGAACCATGTGTACACAGCTTTAGGTCCTCTGTGATGTTGCAGGTTCCTGTCAGTCCGCCATAGTGTCATGTTGCGAAGCTATACCCGACCCACTGCGTTTGTTCCACGACGTCACAGTGACTGTATGGAGTACCGCATGCAGGCCCACATGCATGGCCCCTGGAGTCGGTACTACTGAGGAGCAAACGCGCAGTCATTCATAAACTCACATGCAGTGCGCAATCACTGCTCGGACTAGAATGGAGTTAAACTGATTCTTGAATATACTGACATCTTGCTCTGTGATTTTGAAAGCATTTTGATTGTCTCATGTTTTCACCGATCCAGATTTTGTGTCCCAACGAGGTCTTTGAAATCCGCGTTGATTAGATTTGCTTTGAAAGGTAAACTGAACTGAGTGTATTTATTAAAAATCTAATTATGCCCATAACCCTTCACGCAACACAGACCCCAACCGCCAGCAAATGACTGGTGCCCAAGATGGTGATTCTTGTCTTTTTAGGTCTGGCTGGACCTGCTCATTAATTCAGTTAAATGAAGTGAGAAGGGGGGAATCTGAGTGAACCCAACAGGAAAAAAAAACCCTTAGAACCATTTCCTGTGATTTGACTAATGCACAGAGAAGCCAGCAGCCCAAGTCAATTCACCCTTCGTCGAGTCCCGCCCGTGGTTGTGCCCCTCTTCGCACCCATTGGTTGCTGTTTCGTGGTTGGACAAAAATCATTTCTCTCCATCCACTACCATTGAAATAACGTGTTTTTCAGTTGCTTCGTATTGATATTCTGTGCGCTCAATTCTTATTTTAAACTTTGTGTCAGTAAAAAAGGAACATTACAGGTGCGCCATGGTGCCTGGGCATATGTTTGTTTTTAGTTTTTTCCAAAAATGATGTTTATGCCTATTCAACATAAACAAGGCTAAACCAGGGCGGAAAAAACAAGGCAGAAAGAGCAAACAAACTCCATCACAAGAAAGAAGAGAAATTAAATAGAATAACAGGTCAGATATAAACAGGATATACATGATTGAAGAATAGCTATGGAATGAACAGTTAATAACATATGTACATAAGGTGCATGTTTATTTTTTTTAACTCTCTCTCCTTATTCTTTTGCTCTATCCATTGCTGGGTCAGTGAGCTGGTGGCGGGCTGGGTCAGTCTGGTTTCTTCGGGCTGTGAAGGCTTAATGCCTCCTGACACCCTCGGCTTCATCAGTCCTGGCTGCATCATTTCAGTAATGCAGGAGCCATCAGGCCCACGGATCGTGTGAGGGTTTTCATCTGGAAAACAGAAGAAATACTAATTACTGGTGTTGCTCTGATATTCTTTTGTATAATGTGGCGCATTATGCATTTTAGGCGATATTGGTATAGGGAGTCAGTCAACGTCAATACTGTGGATCCATTAAGATTAAGAACACGTTAATACTGCATTTAACCATATACTTTGATGACCAGAGTCCCCAGGGGTCTGAACCTGCCCCCTATTTTCCCTTTAATTCAAATCTCTCCGACGAAAACTGTGTTGCGTAACTTGTGTTATAAGAGCTTGTAAATCTGCAATTTAGTTGCAGAATAGTCACCCGTTTCCACTGAATGTTCACCTATCATGACATGCCTCTAGGGAGGGGGACGCTAGAGTTCCATGCAGTGTTGTTTTTGGCAGCAAATTTCTATTTTAGTTTTAGTCATAGTCTCTTGAATAGTTTTCACTTAGTTTTAGTCACATTTTAGTCACCTGGAATGTTCTAGTGTTTAGTCGACTAAATGTCATACGATTTTAGTCGACATTTAGTCGACTAAAATGTGTTTTGACAGGCCTTGATGTCATTGTAATGACATATTTTACACTTTGGTTGCATGCTGAAAATAGCAGATACGACGCGTTGTGAGATTGTATATCTGCTATTTTCATCATGCAACCCAGCATAAAACTGGATCTCTTGTCCACTATAGTCCCTTCCTAACATTTTAGTCTAGTTTTTATTTGTTGACGAAATTGTCAGTATATTTAGTCTTATAGTTTTAGTCATCATAGATTCGTTTTTATTTCGTTTTTATTTAGTTTTAGTCAGTGAAAAAAGGTAGTCGACGAACATTTTTCGTCTTTGTTTTAGTCGACGAAAACAACACTGGTTCCATGTGGTTAAGTTATATTCTTCGGCCTCTCTAACTGGTGCTCTGGCCATCTGAAACTAAGCTACTCTTCCATTATGAGCACCCGTCTGAATTGTTGCTTAACCTGCGCAGTGACCCTGCCACACACCATCATCCTCTACCCACGTCCGCCAAAGCACCGTTCCCCTTTGGGGCAAATGATTCTCCGGGCATCAACCTGGCCTGCAGAATCAAGAAGGGAATCCCACAAATGCTGTTAATCAATTAAGCCCTTCTGTATATGGCGAATAGGGGGAAAAAAAAGACGATCTGCAAGCTCACGACGCGCCACAAATAACGCGAGGTTTTGAATATAATTACTTTTTTAAATGTCTGAAAGATCTTGACCTATAATGACATGCACAAATAGGGACACCACGTTGGAAGTGTTTAAATGAAAGGGGGTAACAAAAAAAGCCAGCACCCAGTGCTTACTCATCTGTTAAAAGCGGGACTGATCTGGAAAGTTAGTATGGGAGGCTTTTTGACGGTGCCCTGCTGCTCCGTCAGTGCAGCACATGCTGCAGGCACTGGCATCCCCTATTGCCTTCCGGGTCATTGGCCAGCCTCAGCGGGAGGCCGGGCTTCTAGCCCCATGACACGTCCCTGGTTCACAGCTGGATCCCTAACAAGGTATCATAGTAAATGAGTCGGTAAAACATCAGTGGTTTGAAGAGCGTGAAGAATTGTCATGATATCATTTGTAAATCCTGATCTGGACTGCCGGTGGTACGGGAAAAAGGGGGGGGGGGAGGGCGCAAGATAAATATAGGGCTGGTTATGAGGAGTTCCTCTTCACCATCGCCACCTGTCTCATGCAGCCACCCCCCACCCTAACACCCCCAACCCCATAACTGACCCCTGAAGGCGGAGATCCGAATTAATCTAAGGAGGCAATAATTAAACATCTCATGCTTCTCGGCCGTGGGGCTTTATACTGTGTACGTGTTGCAACCTTAACATAATGTATTTGTGACGTGCTGTGGTCTTTGCTAAATACGACTCGCGGGCAGTCACGATGTGCCTGTCCTGTTGAACCACAGTAATGGGAGGTGATGTCGAAGATTAGGTTAGTCACTGCAGGGCGGGGTTGTCCCAGCAGTCGATTTAGGCCCCACGTCAGATTGAGCAAGTCAATAGGGTTTTTTTTCTTTCTTTCTTTCTTTCTTTCTTTCACTCTTTCAATCTTTTTTTTCTTTCACACTCTTTCTTTCACTCTCACATTTTGTTGCACATGTCTATTTGAAAAGTAGGCTACGTACATTCGTACAGTATATGTCTATGACCATTCTTTCTATAAAGTCTAATGAAACTCCTAGTATCCTAGTGTATTTGGGAACTACAGGGCACCACATTGCATATCACTTCTTTGCATACATTCATCACATTCAGAAAAGAAAAGAAGAGCTGTGGTATAAAACATATATATATATAAACTAGAACATGAATTCGTTAACACACGGCCTGTGTGAACTGTAGGTTGGATGGATGCAAAGAATGGACAAACAGTTGATGTTTGTCCCTCTAAAAAAACCACAATGGAGACCTTGGATCTAAATGTCATGGTTTCATAACGGATCCACTGACATTTGTGTGATGGGATTTAGCCATGGGTTAACGTGGCCAACACTGGCACACTGCCTTGATGTCCATCTCACCCGGGCTGTGAAGTCTATCTCGCCATTTTTGGGCAACCCCGCCCCTCTCAACCCCCACCCTGTAGAACTGTCTTTCAAAAGGGATGAATTGGATTGTATTATGCCTGTGCAGCCTGTATATATAATGAATTAATTCATCAGGAAAGACTGTTTGATATATAGGTTTGTTTTAAATAATGTGAATGTGCCCCAGGAGCTGTTTTAGATCATTCTGCCTTTAGTTTATTTTTCTCCTTTTCTTCTTTTGGATCGGGGGTTAGAGGTGCGTGCGTGTGTTTGTGTGTGTGTGTGTGTGTGTGTGTGTGTGTGTGTGTGTGTGTGTGTGTGTGTGTGTGTGTGTGTGTGTGTGTGTGTGCACATGCGTGCGTGTGCGTGCGTGCATGGTGGGGGTGGTGGGCAGGCGATCAGCATTACAATCAGAGCCATGTAAATCAAATCAATTATACCGTTTTTCAGATAAAATATTGGTAAATCAAAACACATTTTCCAAAAGTCACAGTATAATGAGAAATTCAAATTGGAAACAGAGCCCATTTGTTTATTATAAATGCCAGGGTGAGTTGGTGACTTGCCATCCATAAATTGTGTTATTCTTTTCATATTCTGTTTTATCTCTGACTCCCAGCTCTGGCACTAGTTCAAAAATTTTAATGAACCCGCACATCTGAGGCGTCAAGCCCCGGCGACACATTGTCCATTTGGATCAGGGAGAGAGTAACGTGGGGGAGACGAAGACGACCACTGTTTGCCTTTGACATCATATTTTTATATGTCTGTCACCTCACAGGGTGGTCATTAGAAAATTGCAGCATTTTACAACATGAAAGCACATCTTCAATAAATACTAATATTTATAAATAACTATACCTATACCAACCGTGTGTGTGTGTGTGTGTGTGTGTGTGTGCGTGCGCGCGCGTGTGTATGTGTGTGCATGCGCGCGGCATGGCTGACTGGAATCGAAAAATAAATTTCTGTGCTTTATGTGGCCACAGAGAACCCTCCTGCTCTGATGCGACCTGGTGTCGGCTGCTTCCGTGGGCTCAGAGGTTCCTAGGGGAGACCAGAATGGAAGTTGAGCATCTCGCTGTGCAGCAAAGAAAGTGTGCCAAATGCTATCAAAACTGGATTAGTAGACGACAATTGTGTGCGATGAACAGAAGGGGGAGGGAAAGAGGTAGTTTCCAAGAAACCCACGGATGGAATTTTCCAACTGCATGGGCCTTTATTTTCTTTCCACATATACTGTAGGACCAAATGGGTACAAAAGTCCTATTTATCTGGAAAACATGATTGAAAAGAGCAAATATTTAGGCCTAATTTCTTTCTGACCAATTAATATAAAACTGTCTTTGACATGTGTTATATAAATAGCCCTACTTTATTACATGACCAATATGAAACTGTTTATAGCCTATATGCATTACAAGGTCGTGTTCTAATCTAAGTACTGCAGGTACAGTATATATTCCAAAGGGTGTAAGCATGAGAAACCCTTATGTTTCAGTCATGTGTTGATTGAAGTATGCTTTTGTAAGCTTGTCATGTGGTTTCACCTACTGTATATGGGGAAGGGCAAAAGAAAAAGTCTAGTATTAACACTATAGGCCTATATCTGACACAAATGCCCCAGAAAGCGACTCATGAGGAATCCCATCATTATTATTATATAGTCATTTCAATTCCCAGCAGATAATACTTCTATCAATACACAGCTGCTGTTTAGGCCCCGAATTGATGCTCCTCTTTGTATATAATAGGATAGTTGGATAAGCCATTTTCAATGCAGGTCATCGATTGAGTTTACATTTCTGACAATGGTGTCATATACTGTAGTATAAGATCGTTTTTTTTCCTCATTTAATTATTTATTTGTCATGCACTTCCACCACAGTCAGTGGTGTGCACTATATGTATAGTCAAAAAACTATTCCATCAGGAACATCAGGAAAGAGATCAGATTACGCAATATTTAATCTCAGAAGTATACGACCAACAAAATTTGTTTTAGCTCCATATACCTCCTTGATAAAGTACAGTAAGATGAGCAGCAATGCACACGTGTATAGTCCAATGGCCTCTGAATGCTGGCATTTGGAGCGAATCCCCTGCTGACTTAATCATGGAAAATATTGCGTGTCATTTGTGCCACCACACTTGGACCTGCATGGCGGACGGTAGTGGTAGTAATTCACCACTGCTGTGAGATAGGACACCTGGGGCGCTGGGCCGTGCTGGTACTCTAATCTCTCTCTCTCTCTCTCTCTCCCTCCCCCTCCCCCTCCAATATCTCTCTCTCTCTCTCTCTCTCTCTCTCTCTCTCTCTCGCTGTCTCTCTCCTTTTCTTGCCTGAATGCTCTCCTTTCTGTCTTTATTTTACTGTAATGAGCAGAAGGGCACTACACTGCTCACGAGGAAAGGTTATTGTAGTGATAATTCATGCACCTTCAGGTCTTTAATGCACTTGAGATAACCGGGGCCTTGATTTTGTATTTGGGGAGATGTTTTACATTTTAAAACCCATTCATAATCACTAATGCCATGGTCATTAGTGATCTGCTGTCACTTAAACTGTTGTCCACTGAATGCTTATTTACCTCCATAGGTGAATTATAAGCATTCAGTGGACAACACAGCCCTCCATAATGGTTCCTAACACACAAGATGCTGCATCAATAGATAATACGGAAGGAAGGGAGGGAGGGAGGAAGGCAAAAAAATAAAATAAAAAGATTAACGCACGATATGAACTGAACTATATAGTGTCCTTATTCTGGGGATGAACATTTGGCAAAAATTGATGATACAATAGAATATACAAGCTTACAAGTTTGTAAATTTGTACATACTGTTTATATGGAAAGGTGTAGAACAAGTAGAGTGACCTAGGTTCAAAATATAGACTAATTTGAATAATTTCATGATGAAAAAATATTTATATAACATTAGTTCTGGCACAATTAAAGAAACTTAATACAATTGAATAACTAAACTTATGCTAAGATTTGACTTCGCAATAGTGTCAGTTGTCTTGTAGCCTCGGAAACCCAGACGTTTTTTATTAGTTGTCTTGTGGCTGCTGGCTGCATGGTACAGAAGTATACCAGCGGTGGACAGTAGGCTAATGATTGAAGTACAATTAGGCTACTTGAATGCTGTTCTTAAGTTGGTCTATATTTTTGGATCTGTACATTACTTTTTCAGTGATGTAGCCTACTTTTGACTCTAGGAAGCGAAAAGGTAGCTTACATTATGAATTAACCACTTACAAACCCAATTTCAATTATAGTGAAATTAAGTGAATACTGAATATTGCCATTTGTACTTTTGAATATTTTGTTAAAGCATTATATCCTATTTTTAATTTTATTTATTTGAATACCGGTTGCCTATTTAGTACTTAACTCAAGTACCAATTTGAAAATGTGACAGAGCAACTTGGAATTGAGTAATATTTAACTAGAGTATATACTTTGACTCAAGTACTGTCTTGAGTTGAGCAGGTTATTTTGTCCACCACAGAGGCACAGAACACTATTGTATTTACTATTTACCATGCCATGTGCTAGACATTTGTATGTCCGTCCCTCGCTATGTTGGCAGCCTATCAACGAGCTCGGAGTGCACTCCACTAACATATTTTCAGCCAATCGCGGCTTCCGTCATGTGAGCGTCAGAAAAAAAACATGGCGCAGCACATCAGCCGAGTTGTCAGCCGACTTGCAGTGAAGTAAGTCACGCTCTATTTTCACATTTTGGTCTTGACGTAGTCTTTTTTTTTGTGTGTCCTGGAGTTGCACTTTGACATCATATTGTATATGCATCGTGGAGCATCTCAAAATGACTGTAGCAAGTATGCATTGCCGCTAATCCCAGGTCTTTCAGATATGACAATAAAGCCGGGATCTGCGACATTGTGACATTGTACATGCAGGGCTTATTATATCGCAATGTATTATATGACATTGATATGACGTATGTGCCGGAAAAGCGTTCACCTGGCTGCATCATAGCCGTTACCTAGATAATTAGCATTTTATTTAGCCAATAAAATGTCGTGTTCTTAAAATATTGTATTTGAAGCTGCTTGGCATTTGTTAGTTACGCCTGACTACAGATTTATTTTGTGAACACTAGCTACATTTACCTTATAACAATGGTTGGTGATGCAGCCTCGATGTGTGAGGAGTGCGCCCATTCTCGCATGCACACAAAATATATATGTTCACTAATGTCTAGTGTGTGGGGGTGTGCCCTAAATTATATGCTGGTGCACCTGTGAAAAAATTAGGCGCACCAGTGCATCCAACTAAAATGTTTGTCTTGAGTCCCGGGGAACAACATTTACATTCCATTCTATAGCTCCGTTTGGAACCTCTATATCAATTCCATTCATGAAAGCCAACATCAGAGAATTGGAGCTGGCAACTTTTCAAGTCCATTCCTTTAGCTTTTAGCTGCCACTACCCCCATTATGGTAAGTAATAGCTTCTTATAATTGAGGTCTAATTGACGCATAGGCAATTGATAAATACATTGTCACTTTTTGGTAAAGATTGTATAGGCTACAATCCTACTGTATACATTCTATAGATTGGAGTTTCACGTAGGCAAGATTGTTTTAGCTATTATGTTCTGTTAGAATGACGAGGTAAGCCAGGTTATACAGTCATGCCAAAACAAAAGTCTGCCCAAATCAGCATGCCAATAATTGACATTGATATCCAATGTGTTGCTTTTGTTAAAGAAAATATATAAATGAGGAGATAAAACCACCTGTAGTGGATTGCAATCAACATTTAGTCCTAGGTACAGTATGAGTAAAGTACTAATTAGGCCTACCTTGTAGACAGTCTGTACCTGCAAATATACTAGAAGTTTGACCTGTCTGTTGCAGGTCTCATGTCTAAGGCCCAAACCGCACCAATGCAACTAGTCACAAGTTCTTGCAACAAAATGAGGACACTGGTGCAACTCCTTGCAACTGTTATCTAGTTCGTTGCCGTCCGACCTTCCTATCTTGTGTTATTATAGAAAACATAATTATGTTCCCCAATGCACAGAGGGTGAAGTTGTGACTGTTGTGTTGTTGTTTTTTTCTCTGTGAATGTCGTGTGTCCGAGACACACAGACAAACGAACGACGGCAGACATGCATGTTTGGCCACTGACTGTGTTGTTTCCGTGTTGTTCCGTATTGTTGTTTTTTCTCGGTGTTGTTGCTTTCCCTTGTTCGATGCAATACAGGAAAGGGCGCTTTTAGTTTAACTTCCAACACGGAGCGACTAGCTTGAAAGACACCTTTCCTTTTTTGGCATCTAGGCATCTCCCGGTCGGAGCCGCCTAGAGGAACTAGACGCAACTGCAGCAGATGAGCCTGATTAATTAGAGGGACAGAGAGAGAGAGGAGTGTGTGTGTGTCTTCTTCTTCTTCGTTGTGTGTGTCAATTGACCTATAACTGCTGTGGTCCAATCACAGCTAAGCATAACATGGGTTAGACAAACCTCTCCACCAATAGTTTTCCTATATGATAAAACATTGTTTTAAAAAAGAAATGCCACGCACAATCGCACATATTTTTCCAGTGCATATGGCAAGCCTTGTTGATGGATTTGGAAGAGATTTTGAAGGTCTGGTTCCAAAAATGAACCAGTATTTAATGTGTAAAATCCACAATATTTACATTGGAATGAATTAGCCCGGCTGGAAAGTGTCCAAGTGGGAGTTTCTAAGTGGGAGAGGGCGGGGCTTGGCTAAAGGTGAATTGAATAAAGCTGCAGACCATCAGTAATCAGCAGATGGAGAGAGATGCGTTAGCACTCCTGTATACCACAATTGAAGGGGTTCTCGCCCAGGCGTTTCCTTTTGTTTTGAAAGGAAAATGCACGTGGCCTCCGAGGCTATGGAGCGACATACTGCTGCTTGTAGGAAAGCCCTGCTGTGATTGGCCAGTAGTCGTACACCCCCCACCCAGCTTGGTCAAAGACACAGAGGTGACATGAGTGACATCACGACCAGAAAGCACAGGCATGACGGGCACTTCCGCATACTCTGCATACTGTGGTCTCTGTCTATGACTTGTCGACCTGAACTGGCGGACAAAATCGTGTGCTCCATGGCGGACAACATTGTGTGCTCCAGAGGACACAAAATTATGGGTGTGGAATTATCACATGTAATAATAAATAAATATAAATTCCCTGGTGAGCTTTCCAACTGGTCCCAGAATTGTCTCCCTGTTGCAGTACAGTACTGTGTCGCTTTTGGGCTCGTTTTTATGTAGTAAGTCAATATTGTAACTAAGTTACAGGTTGCTGTGTTTGCGGCTGGTTTCTAACGTGTAGTTGCTTGAGCTTTCTTAGTTTCTTCCAAATGTTGTTTAAACCAGTGGTTCTCAAACATTTTCTTGTCGAGGACCCCCAGATTATTCTGTATTTTTCTGTGCATTCCCATCCCCAAAACGATTTGTGCCAGGGGCAGGGACTCCCATCCAAGATTTGTGTTTTAAATCTGCGATTTTCAATTAGCTGTGTGTGCTGACTGTGCTCATGTGGCCTATAGTGTCTTCTTTTGGGCTTGTTTTCATAGACATGACCACTTGTTTTCTCTTGCAAAATCTGGCAACACTGGTGTCACATTCATTTGTGGGATTCAATCCAAAAGTATGGAGATTGGAGACTTAAACTGTCTTTTGTAGTTCCTAGTCCAATTCTAGTTCCTAGTCCTTATCATTGCAATAACCACCACCACACAGTTAGAGCCTATCAACATTAGGGGAATAATTTCCTGAATCTACATTTTTGTCTTTAGTTTCTTTACTAGATCAAATGTGGCGCATAGTTATTGTTGAAGTGTCTTGCAAGTGTGTGTGTGTGTGTGTGTGTGTGTGAGAATGGGTGAATGTAATGCACAATCTTTTTTCGATTTTTGAGCGGTGCCTCGCCTCCATCACGCAGCAACGTGTGTTCCTACAGTATACGTACGTGTCTCTGTGTCCAGCGAGCACGGACAGCTGCAACACCTAAAGTGGCCAGTAGAGTACAGCACAGAGTACACTACTCTACAAGCCCTGGGCACGGTTCCTGGTGGTCTGGATGTTCCGGGGACCCCCACACGGACGCCCGGGGACCTCTATGCGATTACTCTGTCATTTCTCAACCGTTTCGGACACGGGAAGGCTCGCCAGAACCGTGCCGGCCCCCTGGGCGCGTTCCTGGGGGTCTGGATCAGAGCATGTGAGCGGAGCGGCCGATAATTCCGCTCTTCGCTCTCGACGGCTTTTGTTACGCTCGCTCTTCGCTCACGTTCATCTTCCCCTTGCCGCTCCCCGCTCGCTCAGCGCTCACCTTCATTTACACACGGAGCATTCCCCGCTCCGTGCTCGCTCCGAGGCTCCACTCAGATGCCCGCTCCGCTCAGCACAGATGCCCGCTCCGATCAGCACAGATGCCCGCTCCGCTCAGCAGAAAGAAATGACGGGGGGGAAAAATAAAATGCTGTTTTCCTGAAATTGGCTAATTAAACCTGAAGGCCTTCGTTTCAGCAACATGCAGTCTTTTTTGGAGCATGATGTAAATTAGCTTGATTTCGTTATTTAAAATATCATAGAATAATTAAAACAGACCCAGTTCAAATGTATCAACCGAAGTATGGTATTTATTTTAATGTACCACTGTGAGCACCATGCCGCAACCAAGTTCAACGCCAGTGACAGAAGCAGAACCACAATAAAAAAAAACGATAATTATGCACAGCGGCTCGGAGCGGAGGACAGTTCTCGCTCGGAGCGGCTCGGAGCGGCTCGGAGCGGAGGACAGTTCTCGCTCCGGAAGTCAATCTGACCCATTTAAAAACCCGTTCTGCGCTCACGTCAAAATCCCCCCGCTCCGCTCCTCGCTCGCTTTGCTTTGTACTTTGTATACAGAACAGTTCGTGGTCCAGTCAAGATAGGCATGGCCTAGAAAGGGTTGTTATCACACACGAGTGATTCCTGGTAATACTTAGGTTACAGACGCAATCGTGTTCAGTCGGGGGCACAAGTGCAAGACTGTCAACGTGCATTTTATTTATGTGCATCATATGCTCTACTTTTTTGATAACTTCATGAATCGCACTTGTCCTGGCTTTCTATATACGTAAAACGTCTCACTCACAACAGTCTGTTTTGAATTTAGATGGGGCACGACACGGATTTGTCCAATTGGCTTCACAAGTTTGCAGGATTGGTTTGTTTTGAACAAATGCCTCAAATCATGAATGCAGCGTGTAATTTACGTGATTTATTTTTGCATTCCCACTAAGCCGAGGACGAAATGCCACTTGAAAATGTTCAAATCAGCCTCATGCTATAACAGGCCGCCGAGGCCGGTTCACATTTTTACCTATAACTCCACCGATCTGCATGAAACATTGCATGCACACTCCCTAGAGGCCAATGAAAATCCTTTGACCTGCAATTTTATAGCGCCACCAGAAGGCTGACTTTTGTAAATCACAATTTTTGATATTACTCCTTTAGATTCTGTCCAAAGATCCTGCAAATCGGTACACAGTCTGATCATGAATTTGAATGCCCAATTGCCATCAAAGGCTTAAGCAGAAATGGCACCCTTTCCACATTGGCCTATTATAGCGCCACAATAACCTTCCTGACCTGGCAGAGACCTGTGCTCCGAGGAGCACTTTTTCTAGTTGGTTCTGGTTGTGCGTTTTGACAGGTCACTAGTTTTGGTGTAACTCTGGCTACTGCCAGCGGTCCTGTTTTGTTGACAGAGACGAGCTTAATTTACGTGGATTCACTGGATCATATCAACATTGATGATTAAAACAGTAGCCACGGCTGGAGTTGATTGTTTTGTCACGCTTTGTAAACAATAAGCCATGTGAGTGGAATCTGATCTCCTTTTTAACGGTGGCTCAAATAAGTCAGTCCCTTTTTGATTGCTCGATTTGCATAGTTCATCGTCTTGTTTGAACAAGACACGTTGCTGTCATACATGTGTGACGTGTTGTAATAAATACACAACATGCACTACCACAATGTTTGCGACAAGTCGCTTAAAGGAGAATTCCATGCTAGAAGGCTTTATTGCCTTTATTTGTAGTTGTTACGTCCCCACCAAAGAGGTCCAGGTGTTATTTTGTGCAAAAGCGCATTATTGGCCATTTCCTCTACCAATGAATTGCATTGAATTGTATTGAATTGAATGGGGCTATGGGGTGTTATTCTAATTCGCTTAGTTCCATCGCTCAAAAATCAATATGTTTTGTATATATCCTCTTTTCATAATGTATTGTAAATAGTATCCCAAGTGGCACACTTTACTACTTATTTCGATGGAAATAAGCAAATTAGCACAAAAACCCAACCCCCATTGAGGGCTTATGGTAGGGGAAATAGCCAATAATGCACTTTTGTACAAAATAACACCTGGACCTCTTTGTTGGGGATGTAACAACTACAAATAAAGGTAAGAAAGCCTTCTAGCATGGAATTCTCCTTTAAAGAACTCTTCACGCAGTGCTATGTGATGTTGATTCCCAAGCCCGGTGCAAGGCTTTATTTGTAAACGATAAACATAATAATCACGGTATCATATTGATAATACTAATGCTGTACAAGAAGGATTTATCACTGTCGGTATGCATAGACATGACACTGTCGGCATAGCCATAGGTTGCTGTTGTAGGATACTTGGGCACATCCCAAAATGCTGAGTACCGGTTGAGACGGTTCCCATAAAATCATAACCGAATTTAAGCTTGTGCTTCGGATAGGACTGCGTAAACGAAAAATTTACCCAAATCTACTCGAGTCTCCTATCCGTCTGCTATAGAAGCTGCCTCCTCAAATGCCAACACATCAAACTGGCCTTGTAGGTGATATTCTATGCATGTAAAATGTTTTTCATTGAATATCTTACGCCAACATTGTTTCTTCTTGTTAAGCACTTGTGTTTTTATCGGAGAAGATTATAAAGATTGATACTGTAATGTATGGCTGATCTCTTCCACACTGCACACAACGGAGAGAGGGAGTGTGGAAGAGCAGAAACAGAAGAACAGAAAGGGAGACATGCCCACATAAACAACATTTATAACATAAGTTGGTATAACGTGCATGCATACGTGCACACAGCTGGCCACATGACCAAACATGTTAAACTGACTAATGATTACAGTAGTTTACCATTCATATGTTGCATCCAGGTTTCCAAGTTTCCCCAACACCTATATGTTATACCTTTCAACCCGGGAACACCTCTGTGTGTAGTTGTTGCTATACAGTATAGCAACATTAATTACAAATTACAAAGAGAACTTGGTCTAAACGAGTTAACACCCAACAAAATATCTTCAAGTGCCACTTTCCTGGTGAGAAACTCATGTAGACCGTATTTCCATCAGTCAACACATAAAAGCACCATGCTCGACTACTTTATATTTTGTCTTAGAGAGACACAAAGTGTGTAGGGAATTTAAAATATGGACAAAGAATATGACTACTACACAATAACGTAATGGATGTAGATCCATATGTATTTAGCTGAGCCTTATCCAACACCACATAACTTCCTTCACGATCGTTATCACTATCCTTAGATTAATATTAGGATTCATATTTGACTGCTGGCCAGATATTAGCAGATTTTGAGGTGCAGACAGTGTGTGCATGGTAATGGTAACATGCAGCCCTGTCTCTGGTGGCTGGGACCAGTAGAGGAATGCGTGTGCTGGTTTTATGAACAGCCTAGAGCCCATAGCGTTGGCGGCAGACTGCTCTTTGTCACAAACACCCTCGTGTCAGAGATGCAACAGCATCCTGGAGGAAACATTGGCCGCCGCTATGAAGTCGACAAGTGATGAAAGTAGCCTAGAGGTTGTCAATTAGGAAGCCGAGGCCTGGACCTCATAACCTAATGAGCAGTTTCCCCTCTCTCAAGGCCTGCCAGGGCTTTATAGCACAGCTTATAAAAACCCTGAGTGTAATGCACCCCTATAACGTTTTCAATTAAGAGAAGGGGGCATAAAGCAGTGCAGACACTTGGCGATCGTGTTTTAGAATGTTTCTAAAGTGGTGTTTTGCATACATTGAGAAGTGCATTTTTGATTGCCCCAGTTGCTTAAATGTGACGGCTACTGTGCATAATTTTATTTTCATGGCACCTCATGCTGCTTTTTAAGCACTAAATACTTCCTGTTGTCTGACTAAGCCTAAAGGATGGTCATGTGGATGTGCAGCCTGACATTTAAAACCGACCTGTCAGTCAGTCAAGTCACGGCAACTACACACTTCATGTTGTCTTTTGTGCAAACATTGCGATACAATTGTGATTTATTCTACATTCCTCAATAAGTGACGATAATAATAATAATAATAATGGCAATTTATTATTATTATTTATTGTTGCCGTTGACCTGTGGCCTAATATTAGCGGGAAGTAGAAACACATGCTTGCAGTTTGGAAACGAAATTACAAATATTTCAAGTAGGCTTATACTTAACAGCAAATGCTCAAAATTTGTTTATTGTAAACGCAATCCGTTTTTTTCCCCCCTCTGCCTAGTGCCCTAAAGCTTATTTGCAATGCTAATAGAAAAGCAGAGATGATTCCACAGGCTCAAAGCAGATCCCCTCTTCTCCTCATGGTGTCTTGTGGGCTTGAGCTGACTTTGGCTTCCGGTAGATAAATAAATGGCTGTTGAATAAACACCAGTGTGTTGACACCTCATTTCCTCATTGATTGGTTGTGTGAAGCCGGGCCAGAGGTGTGTGGCCATAATCCAATCAAGCAAGAAAACAACCTAGGTGACTGTGTAACCAAATACTGTATCCCAGGCAGGGCATGCAGGCTGGGGCCAAGTAGAGCTGGGTCCCACGTAAGGCCTTTCTTGCACCGTCTTAATGACTTTATCTAATCTGTTTACTGCCCACATGCTTGGCCACCGCCTGGTCGAGACCGACGTGTCCAGCAGGGTTTGATTGATGCCGTTGAAAACTAAGTGAACCCTTTTTTTAAAAGCCCATCTCCCTCTTTTTCCCCTTGTAAAATATATTAGTCGTTCAGCCTCTAACTCGAGCAGGAAATCATTTATTTTGTCTAGTTGGATTTAACAGTGCTGGCAAGAAAGCACGATGGGGCTTAGAAAACTAAACCTATACATCATTGCAGCAGTACGTACGTACTGTACGTACTATGTATGTGTAGGCCAGCACACATAAGAAGGCTTTTTTCCCCCCCCTCTTCTTCGCGTTTTCTTTTTTCTTTTGAGCCAGTACATCAATAAATCGCTCTATTACCTGTTGTTGACCCAGCTAAGCTTGCCTTTGAAATTTGTTACAGAGCATTAAGTTAACACATGTTGCTGTGTGAAAACAAAGCTCTGCCGACTGGCGTGCGGACCAGCTGAGTAAACGCGCGTGAGGGAATAGGGTGGGATGGTGAGGGTGGGAGGGAGGCAGACAGACAGAGAGAAAAGCCTAATTTATACTTTGTCGCTCAACGGTGGCGCTTGCTGAAAAGCTTTCAGAGAGACCTGCGATGGTTCCTTTTGCACTGTCTTGGTGGATCCATACGGCTAACAGATGGATGTGTTACCCTGGTGTCCCCATAGACAACAACAGCCTGCCCCACAACAAGTGCTTATATACTCTGGCACTGCAGCCTTTGATCAGCATTCAGCACATCCTTTTGGCTTTAGGAACAGGCCCTCCTCCAGAACCCCAGGGGGCGCACATGCGATTGCATCTGTACAAACATAACCGGAGAGGAATGTGTGAACAATGCAACAAAATAATTTTGTTTCTGAAGACTCATTGGGGGTTGGGGGGGGTGGCTAATGGCTGGTTTATGTGGTTTAGGAGAGTGAGCATGGTGGTCAGATTTGAATGAGGAGCTGGGGAAATAGTCTGTGTTTTTAATCATAACAAGTGGGAGACTTGTGTGTTTGCTTTTTATACATTGTGAGCCAATGGACGTGGTGTGATGAAATGTCCCATTCGAAAATGACTTGCAGGAGATACTCAAATTGCCAAAGCATTTTGACAAAGCAAATATTTATATTTATATTATGATTTATTTGCTATTTTTTGTATTTCTCATATGGGCAATTTGCATGACGCGACAATAACTAAAATGTGACGTGAAAGTGCTGCAAACATTGTGTGTATCCTGCCCCGTTGGTAAAATAAAAATTAGTTTATATTTTCTGTCAGAATTCCTCCCACGTCATCTTCTTTATAATAGCTACGCATTCTATACATTATGAAATGTGTATATTGAACTCATGATAAGAGACCACCCAGCATTCTGTTGGTGGTCATAAGAGGCTGTGTAGCCTATATATCCCTATTTAGTGAACTGTATTGGAACATTCACTGTAGGCATGATTAACAATTCCTAATGGCCCCCTGAAAGAGAGCATTGGCCCAGTACAGTGTAGCCCACTTAGCATTAATTGGGTACCAGTCAGAGTTGTGTGTGGGCAGGATATTGCTTCCAGGTTTGGAGTCAGCCTCTCTGTCAGCCCTCCACAAGGGGTCTCAGTTGCCGTTAAGTAGACACAGGCCTGAGTTCAGGTAATACTTCCCTAAACTCATATAGGTGACTATTTCCTAAAGTTTACCTAAACTATAGTTCTCTAGTACATTTGAATGATCATTGGAAACGTCGGCGGGACCCGCACCCTATATATATTCACTGGTTTTCTGCCAGGATAGTGCTCTGCTCTTCTCAGTTCTCACGACACCTGCGTTGGCCTGCTGCCAAGGTGATGGTAAGCTTGTACAAGGGCAACGAGGTGCAATTTACCCAGCATTCTTGTCTGATACACACCGCCCTAATGCCTATAGGACGTCTGCTTTTCCAGTAGAGTGTTTGTTAATGTTAACAAGACCAATGCGTGCATGTCTGCGGTCTGCACATACCCTTGTGTGCGCGCTGTGTAAAGGCATGCATGTCTGCAGTTCTCTGTCTTGTTGGTAGGCCTGTGACAATAGATTACAGTATTTTTGCAGCTTGCCGGTAAATGCTGTGGTCATGATAGTTGCAGTTCCTAATGTGATCCCTTGGTGTCAGTGTTGACAGCGCACTCAGCTTGGACATGACGTCTCCTCTTCTAAGTCCTGGCTGAACGGCGCTTGCGTCTCATGTCTTGTTCTCATTAAAAGAGACTCCCAACTGTCATTGATTGGCTATCTTTGTGATCGAAAACCTCAACCGATTGAGTGGAATTTCAACAACACTGCCATTTCCCCATTTCCTTTTTTCTCCCTGGAATTTCTTCTTTTATTTCAGATATGGGTATCATGCACTTTCAGCAGCAGCACACTGCATTACAGCGTTTAATGTAGAGGGGATGCATCAACCAATTTGAATGGCCAAATTAAATATTAAAGATACATAAGCAATAAGGGTTGTGCTAATAATGGGAACTAGATTACCCATGGTGAGGCAGATGCAACCCAGGGAATTAGACCCTGAGGGGGGGGGGGGGGGGTGTGTGTGTGTGTGTGTGCGTGCTTTATTGTGTATGGCACCTACACGGCATCGGGGTTATTATCATGGAACTAATTAGCACCTTATAATATTATTACTATAGAAAACATGTGTAGTGGGGGTTCATACATTCAACCTTCATATTCTCTGGAATGCATTGAGGAGGTGGACCAGCATTTGTTTAATTAGTTCTATGACATTGTTTGCAGAATGTTTTCATCTTTTGGCATGGCCAAAATCAGGGCTCTCTCTTTAGTTATAGGGTTATAACTAAAATATAATGGGGGTGAGTTCCCGAAAGAATCACTGCAGTGAAATGTTCAGGAGAGGGGCTGACTAGTCTCCGTTGGTATTTTGCCTCATTTGGAAGTGGCTCATATAGCTTCTCGTCACATCATTGGCACGGGTTGCAGACAGACAGCCTCCTGTTAGCACTACACTTCATTAGAACCAGGTTTCAGGGGTACCACACACACGCGCTTTCAAACAAGCCAAGCCAGTGCACCATCTCCCCACCATCAAAAGAGTCCTTTATTCAAAGGACAGGGGTGTCTCTGTCTGTCTCCCCATCAGTCTCTGCTAATGATGCACTCGTGTTTTAGCATTGACACCCTCCCTTCCCTATCATTCGTTAATGCTTTCGATCTCTCTCTCTCTCTCTCTCTCTCTCTCTCTCTCTCTCTCTCTCTCTCTCTCTCTCTCTCTCTCTCTCTCTCTCTCTCTCTCTCTCTCTCTCTCTCTCTCTCTCTCTCTCTCTCTCTCTCTCTCTCTCTCTCTCTCTCTCTCTCTCTCTCTCTCTCGTGCGGTGTTTGTTTGGCTGCTGGGTTTTGTTTGTTTATTGTTTCCAGATGGCAGACGCAGACTTCATTTGTGTGGCTTTCAAGTTTCCCAGAGAGCTTTTTACTGCCTTGGCTCAAGCGCTTATCCTGTTTCCTCCAGCCAGGCTTTATGATGGGCCCTTTTATACCTAGCAACTGGAAACAACTGTCACTACTAGTCTCCATCGAGGAGAGCGAGAGAAAACACAGAGAAACATGTCTTTCTGTACTCCCTCCCTTCCCCTCTCTCTCTCTCTCTCTCTCTCTCTCTCTCTCTCTCTCTCCCTCTCTCCTGTCTCCATCCGTACATCTTCCATCCGTACATCTTCATTAAGAGGCAGTGCTAGTTGATCCGCTAGATGAGGAGGTTGTTTCTACTGTATATCCCTTCCCTCGAGAGGGTGAACTTTAACCAGGCCCTCCATAGAACACACTAGAATCCCCCTTGATCTCGTATCCCATCGCCGCACCTCAGTACCTTCGGGCACATTGCCGCGAGCCAAGTTGACGCATAGAACACTGTCGACTGCAGCGTGCGAGACTGACTCTTGCTGACGCGACGGTTCGACAGCCGGTTTCGTGGTAGCAATGAGGCTGGGCAATCTGTCTTTCTCTCTTTTTCTTTTTCCCAGGGTCTTTGCTCAGCCCCGGTCTGGGCATCATTAAGTCACATGACGTCACTTATTTACAGGAACCCAGGAGGGCTACTGGCCCTATAAACGTGGGGGGAGGGAGGACCAGGGCTTGTCTTTACTCATCGGATGCGGTTTAAAGACAGAGCAGTAATCAAAGCTCCTTGCTATATAAAACCCGCCCCCTTCTCCTGAAGAGAGGGCCTTCTCTCCTGGCCCGGCTCGCTGAATGAGTGATTACCCTGGAATTCCAAACTGCCTAATCCCATTTCTAGCCGCGAGTTAACCCTGGTATAGCTGTTGGTCAAGGCAGGGTCTCTCCGCTGGCTTATACCCCGCTTTGGGAAACGACTCGCCGAAAGACAACAGTGGACATGTCTTGGCTCAACACTCCTCGTCCCACAGCTACTGTATGTGGCATAATATGATCGCCAGCAGCAGCGCAGACAGACAGCGGGTGTTGTAAGTCGTCGTAAGTCATTCAGACAATTCCAGCCGGGCCGCCAGTGAAAGCACGGGGTGGGGGGGTGGGGGGGGGGTGGGAGGGTGCTGACGTCGGTTGTAATCGCCTGATAATGAAGTGTCCGTGAAGGATCCACAAGGGGGTCGAAGGTGGGTCCTAAATATAGCTGTTTAGAGAGAGATGGCCGGAATTGCATCATTTGTGGCCTGTCCACGACGAGGCCCCCGGGGGGGGGGGGACTGATCTGAAGTGTCACTTTAATGTACAGTTTGTACGCGCGATCGGCATGCGTTCGACTGTTCATGGCTTCTCGCTTGGCTGTCGTGGCTGACTGGCTGACTGGCTAATCTCATCTCATCAGGGCTCAGGCTACTGGTACTATACTGGGGTGAGGCAGAGGACAGCCTGGCGTGACCCATATCTTCTCCATGCCAGGACGGAGGAGGCTGAAACACTCTGGCTCTTACTGTATACTGTACAGCACCATCATGGTTTACTGTCTAGTGTCTACCAGGCCCCATGCCAGGGTTTTTAGTCGTGTATACTGTCTGGCACGACCAGATAAATGTCTGTACTAATGTCCTCTAAGTACACAAACCCACGAGTTCTCGCTAAAAGGAGGACGGCCGGCTCCTTCTCATCAAACCGGAACTCTTCGACTGTGGAATGAGGAATATAATACAGTCAGGAATGAGGCCTGAAGACTGGGGTTATTACAGATTTGTAGTATTCTACCTCATCGTGTATATGTGGACTTAATAACAGCCACTTTTAACGTCAGTCTCCGTTTGGAATTCACTGCCATAGGGAGTAAATCTGTGGAAAACAGGGAATGGTACAAATCTGAATAAATATTCCTTTGATTATAATGGTTTTGTGTTTTTAGTGCTCAGTTGTGCGCCTAGAGAGGGTTGGGGTGGCATTTCAGTTATTTCACAGGCAGAATCAATGTTGGTGCTGTCTCATGGATACAGCAAAAAAAAAATATGTTTGCGGTTTAATGGAAAATAGTTTTATTATAATGGTAAAAACCATATAGATGGTCATATAACTGTTATAAATCATTCTAAATAAGTGCGTAGATATTGGGCATAGGTGAGACTGGTGAAATGCCCTCGTCATAACACAGCTTGTTGTTCTAGTGAACTGAGAGCGCTGCAGTCACTCGGCAGCGCCCAGGGGAGGTCAGAAAAGTGATCAGTCCTCTGACCTCCCCCTCTCCGCCCACCACATGCATTGCACACACATCGAAAGCAGGCAGGAAACATGTCAGCAGCGGACCGAACAACGGTCTAATTAAAACCGGTGGATATTTTTTGCTTCATCGCTGTCCCCTGACGTCTGCTCATGTGGACACAGGGGCGTCCACATAAAGGAAGTCCATTTATGTGATGGATAGATAGTTTTTCCTATTTTGCCGTCAGGGGCTGAAACTCTAAATGTTTAGCTTTCCATTTCATAACATGGCCTCGTCATTGATATGGATGCCAGGAATGGCTGCGCCACCCTTTTCTGAGTAGCACCTCTTTGCTCTGGAGTTCACGTTTACTGATGTTTCCTCTGTCTCTCTCTGGACTCCCAAGTAAAACACACACACACACACACACACACTGATGGGCTATATTCACAACTATAGTCGGATCCACTGTGGCCATGAAAAACATCAAAGCGCACAGCGATTTCCCCATCACAAGCATAACAGAAAGCTTGAGCTGTGCTTGATGGCCCAACCAGATGTGGTCATCTGTGCCATTATTCCTTCCTGAGGCCTGAAGTAGTGTTCAGTACTTACTTACGCACACAGCTGAAACCTCAATCCTTAAAGGTCCACTTCACCCATTTTCAAGCTATCTTCACGTAATTCTGTCCCCATTAATGCTCATTTGATCTACTTGTGAGTCGTGTCTCAGAGGAGGGCTGTGGACAGTTCAGGAACACTGCCTGCCAGTGACATATACATCGGTAGGCAGTTTTTTTGGTCATTTCAAACACTTTATTTTGTTATGAGAATGGAAGAACCGTATAGCTTCCCCATCAAAGATGTCTGATTGGTTGGCATGTTTCTGAACCGTACATGGCTCTAGAATGAGATGTAGAATGGGTAGACCGAAATGGGGCCATCTGATTTTAGTGAGGATCAATTATGTCGAAAAACCTTAAGTATATTATACTTAAAGGCGTAGTGAAATGAAAAAGACGTTTTTCACACTTTTAGACCATATCCTCATCATATGGGCAAACCTAACAATGGATGCCAAAAAAATGGGAAAATTCTAATTTCTGTGTGTTTTTATATCAAAAGTCCATAAAACGATTGTTTTATTTATTTATTAAAACGAAAACGTTCCGCGTGATGACGTGTAGAGATACACATCGATAAAAGCCAATAAAAATGAAGCTCACCCGTTTAATTCCCCATATCGGCGCATCCATGCAGAACAGCTGCTACTGATTACAGAAATCCTCCGTTTTTATTCCCATTCAAGATAACATCCAGACAGTGTATTAATCGGTTTCAACTTAATCATCACGCTAAAATATGTATCTGAAAACATTATAGGGTAGAAATAAGCCACATAACAGTAAACTGGTACAGCTGGCCGACCATCTGATTTGTAAACAAACACACGCCACGCTGCTGCGTATTGCATAGCTACCGTCCCTAGCTACCGTCCCATCGCCTGAAGGGATGCGCAGCTCTGATTGGTTCAGAAACTTCAGACCGGTGTTTCATGTTGAAATAAATTGATCACCATTTCCGTTTCCCTACACCTTTTAAAGTGAGCTGCTATTTCCAACTCGAAAAAAGCAAATGTAAAATGTCGAGTGACGCAGCCGTGCAACAAAGTATACAAAATGATGCCTTTATCCTGTGGAGGCCTGGCGGGTCTTTACATTGGAATAATAATTAATCCAGGAAGCGCACGAATCCATCTGGGAACATTATGTTCAGATCAAATAGACCTTTTAAAGGAGTTTAACTTCTCGTCTAGGCCCAATTATCACGTAATCAGTGCAATGCTTGCAAACAACTAATTATTATCTCTTTTGGCCTCTTATCGTCCCATAAAATGAACGATAGCGCCTCTGCACATGGCGCTAATGGATTTTTATTTATGAAAATGGGCCCCAGCTGCTAAATGCTTATGGACCTAAATTGACTAGCATGTTCATCTCAAAAACATTAGTCTAGCACGTGTGTGTGTGTGTGTGTGTGTGTGTGTGTGTGTGTGTGTGTGTGTGTGTGTGTGTGTGTGTGTGTGTGTGTGTGTGTGTGTGTGTGTGTGTGTGTGTGTGTGGGGGGGGGGCGCGGGGGAGAGAGAAGATATAAAGAGAACATCATTTCAACATTTGTTCTTTGCATACATACATCAATTGCGCATAGCTTGATAAAGCTTATGAAATGACACAAAAAATACATCTTTACTTTCTTTAATGGCAAGTAAAAACATGTCGCAACACTGTTATTATTATTATTATTACGGTCCAGAATACAGGCATGATAAACACCTAGATACACAAACAGCATGGCAAGTTGGCTTATCTTTGATGTACCCCCGATTGACAAAGAGACCACCCCCCTATCAAAGGATTACAGATATATACTACAATGAAAAGAACTGAACTACAAAAGGTGGTCTGTGTGTTCTTTCTGTTTGTGATTCAGGAGTAAAAGTCTGGCGTGCATCTTGTATAGCGCACGTTCCCCGCTTTTGATCTCAAATGTACGGGCGCAATCAATGTCTAGGCCTTTATACTGAACTACTGAACTAGTTTTACCGTGTATAATGTGTATATGTCCACTTTAGTTTTGGATTGTTAACTCGCAGCAATACCAAAAACATTAACCCATTTTGGGGCCGGGAACCCTTATTTGGTGTTGGCATTATGTTGTGCTTTAGCTATTGAAAAATAGCAGATCTACAAGCTCATAGCTACGAGCTTGTAGGTCTGCTGTTTTTGTCAGAATCGTGAAAAGTGACATGAAAGTGTTTGAGAACGACTGACATAGAAAAACATAGCTTTTTCAAGAAAACAGTCAAGGATTTAGAAGACATTTAGCAGAATCGTTCCCAGGTCAAAATGGGCTAACATGCAAATCAGAAATAGTGGTGGTGGTGGTGGTGTGCTGGTCGCTATGTGTCCTTCGTGGGTCATGTTCACCGTGGAAAGTGTTTCTTGCGGCGAGTGAGAGAGAGGGTAGCATAGGCCAGAGAGCACAAGCAAATTGCCATGCCTTTTTAGTTGCATCTTCAATGATGCGCTTACTTCCTCCAAGGCTTTTGTCTACCCGTTCGGGGCCACAGCTGCCGGGCTTTAGGTGCTATCCTACGCTCCCCCTCCCCAAAAAAAAAGAAAAAAAAAAAACCTGGGGCCACGCGCCGCTGCACCCCAAACACTAAATAGGAGCATTAGACACACCGTGTTAAAGGCTGCTGGTGTTGGAACCATGGCTGTGGATGCGTGTCCTGTGTCTCCTCTTGCCTAGGGACATACACCGCTCGCACACACACACACACACACACGCAACACACACGCAACACACACACAGATGCACACCGCTGAACTACACATCTCGTATTCTTCAATCTTTCCACAGGGCCAAATACATTTAGATATATTCTTTTGTTGCCGAAACCCCACACCACATTATGTCCCACTGTCCCCGTCATTGACTTCTCCCTGTGTCCAGTGGCTCCGCCATTTGATGTGCCATTACGCGGCCAGAGCGTCGCCATGTCCTCGTCTTTGTGGCCCCCGTCTGCCTTTGGTTCCCCCCCGCCCATGCTAACACAGAGCTGCACTGTGAGAGAATACCCACAAGGCTCTATCTGCCCATATGTAGTGTTGCAGATTTTGATTATGCACCAGCAGCATCGCACCCCAGCAGGGTATATCCAAACATGAAAATTAATTCACAGCTAAATGCTGCTATATGCAGTCCGAGAGGGAGAGCAAGAGGAGAAATCAAACACAGGTTTACACACTGGGCGAACAGAAAGAGAGAGAGAGAGAGCCTAAAGGCAGGCAGCGCTGTGTTCATTAATGTGCAAAGCAAATGGAATAGTTAAAAAAAAAAAAAACAGAGGAAAAAATACATACATAAAACCCCACCATATCAATAGATAGGAAGAGCCCTTTGATTGCTGGGGAATTTCAATGGGCATAAGAAATTGACCCAAATAGAATAGATGTAAAATATTCCTTGAGCTGATTAAAAATCGAGTTAACGAAGAACAAGAATAAATTCAGCTTAATGAGCTGAAATTATAAACACAGCAGCTCTCACAGGAGAGCAGAGCATTGATCAGGCTGAAACGAGAGCTGAACTCTGAGCTGCAGCTGTCAAACTTGTTACCATGAAGCCGTGGCTTGTTGTTCGCCGAGTTACAGTACCTCACACCAGTCAACCACCACGTCGTTCTCTTTTCGGCTTTCTTCTCGTCCGTTTCTTGAGATCTGTCCGTTTATTGGATAAGAGAGGACGTTCATCACACTCTAACTCTTCCTTCTCCTGCTCAGCTTTGTGTAAAAAAAAAAACGTCAGGCTGTGAAACTAAACAAATTTACATTTCTATAAATGTCACGTTGCTTGACCTCTCCCAATAACGGGTGACCTATAAGGTGATCTTCTGTCGTGACTTAAGATGATATTCTGTCGTGACTTATAGGCCTACTAGTAGTAGCTGCAGTGAACTTTATAGTATGAAAGTACTTGCATGACTTTGTCTCGGAGCAATGCAAATGGAATTGCCCCCCAATGGTTTGGAATGCACCCAGCTGGCCTTTAAAAGGTGATAATTGGAAAATACAGGATGCAGCCGGAGTCTGAGGAGGGACCTCGTGTTCCACTGAGTTAGCCATTGCATGGATGGAGGGTGGAGACAAGGAGAGAAGAAGGGGGGGGGGGGGCAAACCAAATATAAAATATATGCACGCTTAATTTTTAATATTTTCTTTTAGCATATTTTTCATTGAAATGTGCAAACTGTGCAAGTGCACCCTCGATTGGTAAAAGAAACTATTTGCATAGAGGTTATGCGTGGGTCATCATCATCATCATACCTGAAAGTTATGCGGGATCACCTACTGAGCGCATGCATCCAAACAGAAAAATATGTATTGTATTATTGTATTATTATTGTATTAAACGACGTTAAACTCACTTCGCCTTTTAGGGGCGCCTTTTTAAGGCTCAGGAGGTAGAGCAGGTCGTCCAATGATCCCTGGGTCGGCGGTTCGAATCCCGGCTCCTCCTCCTGTCCACATGTCGAAGTGTCCTTGGGCAAGACACTGAACCCTACATTGCCTCCAATGAGTTGGTCGGTGTGCCACCATTGGTGTGTGAATGTGGGAAGTGAGGACGCTGGCGTTGACTGTTCGCCGCTTCACCTCCCAATGTATATGAATGAATTCTAGCACTTGGAAAAGCGCTATAAAATGCAATTCTTTGGGTGCAGAGCTTTAAAAGCAAAGTTGCAAGTGAAGCCTTCTCTTCTTAAAGGAGAATTCCAGACTGGCCGTTTTCTTACCGAACTCTGATTCTGAAATTCCCCATCCCGTGCATGGCGGGTTTATCGCTAAGTCAGATTATTTTGATCGCTTGCCTTTCTCTTTTTTAAGTTATTTTTTGTTTGTTTACATCTGTCTTTAATAATGTCGGAGATATGTCCGCAGAGTTTTGTCCCAAATGGGCCAATGAAAGGCCAATGACCGATAAACCCCTCCTCCCAGCTCAGAGAGCTACAGTAGGCTAGAGAAGGATCTTATCACTGGTATATAATTCGATAAGACAACGGCTAGTAAGTCTGGAATTCTCCTTTTAAAACGACTTGAATCATAGCGTCCCTAATTACTGAGGTGAACACTCAGCAATAGCAGATCGACAAGCTCACAATGCATCCCCAGCATGGCTATTTCCTATTTTCAGTGAAGAGATTTGGTGTAGACTTGACAGACAAAAGGAGAGTGCCAAGTATAAAGCCCTGGAGAGGACCCTGATTAAATATAGGTTCATAGGATTGAAGTGGTTGAATTGATTTGAAGGTGAATCAGTGATATAAATCAGCACTGCTGTCCAAGTGATTGCGTCGTTATAGATCAAAGTATTCCTACATGGTTCATGATTCATTGTTGATGGTCCATATGGTTCATAGTTAATGATTCATGATTCGTAGGTCTTGGTTCCAACTTCCAACCATGAAAATAAATGCATAGAATGGACATCTCTCCATTCATATATTGAAGCAACATTGACAATGCTTCCATGTCAAACATAACATAACATAACATCACCTGCTGTGACACGTTTGTTCAGTATGAAAATGCGTTGTTATGGTATCCAATCCATAGCAACGAATGTCACGGAAATAGGGCACTTATGATGTATTTGTACTTTGATATAGGCTATGGTTTCTAGATAAACAGGGGGTTGACAGTTGACACTAAGCTCTCAGAGGTACTTGCCAGTCACGCGAGTACAGGTCTACTTGCCCAAAGTTTATGCCCACTTGCCCGAAAAGTAAATCGCCCATTATAAAATGATAGATCAAAATTGACCTCAATTTTATGCCAAATTCCATGGGTTCACACTTGTTATATGTGTAGCAACAGTGAAAACAGCACATTATAGGTAAACAGTGCTCTTATTTTACATTCCACAGACCAGAAGACAGAGCGCTCTGCCTCTGGCCATGTTCAGGTGTTTAGACGGATATTTCGTGTTTTGTTTATAGACTGCTCTGATTGATTGATTGAAATATTTATTAGCAGTTTGCAGAAATGCAGTACATTTCAAGCACAACTCAATACAAAGACTGTTAACTGTGAGTGGACGACCCAATAAAGCATTACACTTGTTTACAAGAGGGTCCACCATGTTCAATGCATCAAACGAGCACTTTCCCAATCGGGCAAACTGAAAGCAAACTCAACTGAAAGTTTTATTTTCCTGGGCTGTCAACACCTGTAATCATGATATGGAAACTGATTGATAATGCAAAAACAAAAATCTGACATGGCAAGTAACAACCGCAAAGAATGTGCAGTATGTAAAGCGAGCTAAATATAACTTCAAAAAAAAAAAGTATACTTTTGAAAACCTACACCTGTAACTGTATCAAGGCTTGCAGAATCCTTAATACAAATATGTCTAAGCCTATTGAACATGGGCAGGTCAATAACAAGCCAATGTTATCTCACGGTGCCTCAGTGGCATATTTACTGCAGGCTTGGCCGACTTTATAAAGCCTGACACAGCATTCCTTCACTTCTAGGGAAGGAAGTGGAGTGGGGAGGTCGGGAGGCCTGCACAGGAGCTCTTTACAAGGCTAAATTCAAAGCATTTCTCCACTCGTCTCCTAGCATTAGCCTAACCTAGCGTAAGCCTGAGCATCCGGTCTCCATTACTACGTTCTCCTTAGAGAGAATGTGACAGTGATAAGACTCTTTTTAAGTCTTGCTTTGAGAGAGAGGGAGAGAGAGAGAGAGAGAGAGGGGGAGAGGGAGATTGGAGTTGCCAAACAGGAGGGGAAGCTTGGTTTCTAAACCATACATTGGCATTTATAAAGACTGTATTTTACTAATTATTGTGTTGCCATCCCTGCCTGCCTATCGCACTATATTTCTCATTCTTGCATTGAAACGCCAATAGGCTTACAATAAGGCCATTCCTTTGTTAACTGACCATCCTATCCTAAAACCAAAAATAGCTTCAGGCAAAATATGACATTTCAAACACATGTGAGGTATTCGGCTTTGTTCCAGTTTAAACAGTCTGCAGCGTCACAACCTGCGTGGCCCGTGTCAGTCAGCAGAAATTTCCAGCATCAATATGCCAACGCCCATTTCCACACGCGGCCCAGGAAGCTCTTTACCAACTCCAAATGGAATCTTTTCTCATGGCTTCCTGAAGCTGCTAATGCTGTTTGGTTTCCGGCTACTGCCCAGGTTTAATACACCTCTGACCTGTGACATTAACAGAGCATTGCTGATTGTACCTACAGTAGTAGCAGAGAACATAATTAAGGCAATGTCAGAATTTCTGAACACTTTATTTTTTAATCAAAGTTTCTTTATTAATATTTTTTTTTTAGTCAAAAATAGCATACAAAAATGAATGAATACAAAACGTTGAACACTTTATTTTGACCACTACTACTCACTATGTAGGATGTGTTGCTATTTCTGTCTACTCATTCTGTGTCTCAGAGGTGGATAACTCTTAATTGTACCTGCCAATGGCATCATCAGGGATTTCAAGAAAAGATTCTTTGTCTGTTTTTATGCAAGCAGAAATTATACAGTTCTATTATGAGCACCGATATTATGGGAATTACTGGGTTGAGGTTGAAAAAGGGGAATTGTCTCCTTTAAGTAATAAGAACCTAGAGGTTTGCGTAGTTGAACTACTGGCTCTTCGCTAGATGACCTCAGCTTACTTAAAGATGGCTTGATTGAGACAAGCTTTACAGTGGTGTGTGAATCTCATCCTTCTATGATGAATCACTTAGAAGTCTGATACAAAAATGTGTTAATCCATTCTGGGTGGGAACCCCTTTTGGTGTTTTGAGCATTATGTTACACTTTAGCTATTGAAAAATAGCAGATCTACAAGCTCAGCGCGGCACCAAGTGCCGTGCTACGAGCTTGTAGGTCTGCTATTTTTAAAAAGTCGTGAAAATGTGCAAATCTTTGAATATATATTATTTTAGAGCAAACGTTTTTAACTCAAATCTTTGCTGCTATGGGGAGTCCCTGGAACAACATATTTTCAGATGGGGTTAGGTGGCCAATTACATTTTTGGGGGTCCTTGACATGAAAATGTTTAAGAACCACTGATATAGAAACTTTTTTTTTTCAGAAAACTGTCATGATTTAGAAGACATTTGCAGAATCGTCCTCAGGTCTAAATGTGTTAATCAATATTTGTACCATAGTCTCACATTACTGGAACACTAGCCTCGATATGACCCGCAGGCTTTTATTTTCGTTCGCAATCGGCTCATAAATGAAAGCCCGGGGAAAGGCATTGGAAAATCTGGCACAGGAAGCCCACTTCCTTGTATTTCGCTAACCAATAACAGTGCATCGCTCCAAATTTGGTGAAGTCATTGTTCTCCGCTGGAGGCGCTAGGGAGGCGGGTGCTCAGATCGGTGAACCAATAGCATCCGCCGCCTGTTTTTGACCACCACCCACTGTTGTTTTCGTCGACTAAAACTAAGACGAACAATGTTCGTCAACTACCATTTTTCACTGACTAAAACTAAATAAAAATGAATCTATGATGACTAAAACTAAGACTAAATATACTGACAATTTCGTCAACAAATAAAAACTAGACTAAAATGTTAGGAAGGGACTAGTGGACAAGAGATCCAGTTTTAACGCGACGCGTTGTGAGATTGTAGATCTGCTATTTTCAGCATGCAACCAAAGTGTAAAATATGTCATTACAACGACATCAAGGCCTGTCAAAACACATTTTAGTCGACTAAATCAACTGTAGATTTAGTCGACTAAAATCGTATGACATTTAGTCGACTAAAACTAGACTAAACACTAGAACATTCCAGGTGACTAAAATGTGACTAAAACTAAGTGAAAACTATTCAAGAGACTATGACTAAAACTAAAATAGAAATTTGTTGCCAAAAACAACACTGCCCCTTCTAGAGCAGAAATCATACAGGCTGGGCCAGGCTATACTGGAACACCAATACGAAACTATTAGGAACCCCTTTGGGTTTAGTTGTTTCTGTATGCAGTTGGCAACATAATATTTGACTTATTGGGTTAAGATCATGGCTTTCTGTAATTGCAGGCAGCGACATACAGTACATCATTAACACTAGATACGTACATGCAGTACAGTAGATGGATGCATATATACTGTACATACAGTACTGTAGTAGACAAATGCATAAATATGCACATATATAACTAACGTGTGGTAAGTAACATATGGTTTGATTGATTGATTGAATAGTTTATTGAACACAAATGTAAAAACGGCAGGCAGTACATGAGTCAAACACTCGGTTCAAACGGAATAGCACCTTGTTTCCATTTAGGCCCTATGCAATCAATTCATAGACATGACATGAAAGAATAACAACAAAATTCAATAACAAAAAAAAAATCAAAAGCATTAATTTCAGGAAACCATTTCAAACTGTATGTACAGAGTGGGGGAAAAGGAAGGGGGGTGATCAACCTGTGTAAGAGGGAAGGATCATTTCCTCTCCCTTGGGCCTGCATGGAGTCTCAGGCCTGTTTTTGAAAAGATGTAAGTAATCTGCATTTTTTTGAGGGAGGGGGGTCAAGGCATTCCACGCCTGGGTGGCCGGTGTTGTAGACGGATAATTTTATGTTTGTTTTGAAAGTGGGTGGTACCAGATCGCCGTTCACGCTCCCTCTAGTATTGTGGCTGTGGGTGTCGCTCACTTTTTTTTAGGTAGTTAGTCAGGTACAGTATACTGAGGGCATTAAGGGCATCTACAATTTTCAATGTCAAACCCATTTTCAATTGCTTATTTACAGCATACAATACATACGATAGTTTTGCAATCGCTTCTTCACGGCTCAAATACTATACGGTACATCTGCTGTTACACTTTGACTCCTCTGCGTGTTTCCAGGACGGCAGTTTTCTTTGCCGACTTTACAGCAGAGTAATCTGTGGGGTGCCTGCCTTGCACGGTATGCCTCTTTCTTCTGCTTTATGTTTGGAGACTGTCCGTAGTCATTTCAACGTACAGTGTTAAGTATCACTGATAAATTATGTTTGTGGCGCCGGTGACGTTGAGTTTCCATGATCCTCCCGGTAGGGGAAGCTAGTTCATGTCCACCCCAACCCCATACTACACCCTGGCTAACTTTACACTTTGTAGCTGCGTCTTTGTGTTTTTATTGTCTCTGCTATATGGCATGTTTTGTCCATCTGTCCGCGTGTGTCCGACCGTCTGTGGACAGCTAATCTCCAGCACCGTTGGCCCGATCAACGTGAAACTACACACACTGCCTGGAGGCCAGATCTGAGCCTCTGCCCCGGATTTTTCACATGAGCTTGTTATAGCGCCACCAGGAGGCCCATGTTTGAACATACAATATAATCCTGCAGATTTGGTCCAAATATCGCGCGAATCACTGCCCTCATTTGGCCTTCAATCTATTAGAGTGTACAAACCACCTTTATTTTGAGTCCGGGTTTTAGTGACATGAACGTGACTTTTACCAATCAATCCTATACTTAGTTTCCCCTGCCCGCCTTGCTGCCTGTCATGTCCATGCACGCACGCACGCACGCACCTACTTGCAAGTGTTAATTTTGGCACACTGGAAAGAAAGTGATCTTGTTGGCCCAGAGCGAGATCTAGTGTAAAACCAAAAAAAGATAAAACTCGTCCAACTCGTCCATGGCAGTGGATGAGTTTTAACTCTGTGTCTCAGAGGAGGGCAGTAGACAGTTAGGAAACCCGCCTACCAGTGACATCACCGGGGAATCCAAGCTAATAGAAACTGCAGGCTTTCTATTCCTGGAAAGTTAGCATGCTATAATGGAAGCCATTGTTCTCACGTTAATAAAAATCACTCGTGTGAAGTGAGGGGAGGAGTCTTTGTTGATGATGATGGTGACATGATGTCACAAGTGAAAGCCTGACATTAAATGTTTTGACGATGATGTCACTGGTAGGCGGGTTTCTGAAGTGTCCACAACCCTCCTATGAAACATAGACAGAGTAGAATTTTTTTTTTAATGATTTATCATGAAAATTTGTGAGGACCAATTACATGAAGATAGGTTTAAAATGGGTGTAGTCGTCCTTTAATAGATGAGGATGGGGGATGAACAGGTTACTTGTATGTTGTGGTGTTTATACCTGAAGAACAGAACAAAACAATTTTGTTTGTGTGTGTTTTATTTAGGTTTTAGTTAAAAGCTAAAAAAGAAGAACACTCGTTTTGGTATACTAGAGTAGTGTGGTGCCCATTTGGCACCTACTTGGAACGATGCAAGTTATTGTTCTTTTTATGGCCATATATGCAGCGGCGTGCCAAAAATGTGTCGTCGTCCCCCCCCCCCCCCCCCATTTCTGTATCTGTGTCTCTGTGTCCCTTCCATTCCTACATGGAGTTCTGTATCAGGCATGCCCAAATATGGAGTGTTGTGATGTCAGAACCAGTGGTGGAGAGTAACTAAGTACTTTTACTTCGTAGGTACTGTACTTACATAGTACAATTTTGAGGTATTTGTAATTTACTTCTACACCACTACATCTCAGAGCCAATTCTTTTTACTTTTACTTTTACTTTTACAATTATTTGAAAACGTTCGTTACTAGTTACTTTGGAGATTTTTATTTTGATTAGAAAACATACATTAACCACTTCAACCCTATACATTTCTACAATTGCTACACATTGTGAGCTTGTAGATCTGCTATTCTCAATAGATTTTGTACACATTTTGAACCTGTGAAATGGCACATTCTGCACAATGACTACTTTTACTTTTAGTACTTTTAAGTACATTTTGATGCCGATACTTTTGTACTTTTACTCAAGTACATTTTCAATTCTGTACTTTTATACTAGTAGTTATAAATTGAAGTATTGGTACTTTTACTTGAGTAAAAACAATTGAGTACTTTTTCCACCACCACTGCCTGGTCAGAACAGGCCCAGCTCCATATATGGACACTGGGCAGTCGAGGCCTTTTGTGGCGGTTCTGGACAACCGTGTCGAATTTGAAGTCGGTGGGGCGAACGGGTGTTCTCGAGTTACTATACGCACAGACATACAGAGACGTGGTGCATTATAGATAGATTATGGTTCACGGATTTTATTTATTTATGCAATGGTTAGGTTTAATTTAGAATATAGATAGGTACACTTAGCCTACTGAATGAGAGTAGTTTTAGGTTTTGTGTTTTTGTGTCGTAGGGGAGTTGTGGGTGGAACGAGGGGGTATTTTTGGTGGGCTGATATTCAGGACACATCCCGTTGTGTCGGGATCAATCGGGTCTAAGCCAGTCTTAATTAAAGGCTTGGGGTTGGGCAGAAGTCGAGGGCAAAAGGCATTCCCGTTGCTTAAAAGAATGAGGTGTCCGTCATCAAAGCACCGGGGAGAATGAGCTTTTCGCCTGAAAAGGAAAAAAGAATGCTTTGCCAAATATCACCGAAAAGCAGTGATGTTGAGATGCATAGTGTGTTGTTCTGCAATCTTGTCTGCAACCTAAAAGAAAATATATATATAAAATGCATTTTATTTCAATATTCAGGGGAATTTCTGAAAAAATAGTTTAATTCTGCAAAGTTGGCGTTTTTTTTCCCTTTTATTTTTGTGTTAGGCCATGCAGTCTCTTAACCATGTGTTTGATCGTGACAGTCGGTCAGACAGTTAATCGTGCCTATATTTCTCGGGGAGAGGGAAGCATCTCCTTTTAGAACACACTGTACTGACTACTGAAGCACACTTGAATTATGTGATATTATTTTAATCACCGAAAGCATCTCACCGGATAGGCTACCCAATATACTCTGATCACAAAGTCTTAATTTCTTTCTTTCTCACTCTGCGTTTAAGAAAGCTTATGTCACCACTCACTAGCCACTGGTGTTTGTGTCTTGGTTATCGCTCAACTTCAGTCTTGTCAGCTATTAGGGCAACATTGAGTTCACAAGGGCTCTTGTGTCATTTCTGTTGTGGTTGTTGAAAACAGTCGCAGTTCCTCCAGTTCACCACTTGGGGGCACAGGCAACTTACGAGGAAGAGAACTTGAGCTTTTTTTTGCACCAGGGTCTGAGCAGTGAAGGAAAGGGGGTGTTGGCAAGCTCCATTAATTAAATGGAATATGATCCAAAAAGCCAGTGTTTATTTTATGGTTATGACACATCGGCATCCCGCAAGAATGGGAATCGGACAAATGTCACAGATGTCCTTTCTGCCCACTCTGTTCTCAATGTTTTCTTACTGTGTGTGTGCACGAGGCGGTTTATATCAGGTTATAGTTTCCCCCCAAATCCAAACATCCGACAGACAGTGCTGTACTCTGTTTTGGTCTCCTGAGTGGATCTTTCCTTTCCAGTCCCACCCATCTGTCCGATTTCTCTGGAGGTATGAGGGAGGTGACATGCGGAGGTGGGGTGCAATGGGGTATAACGGTGGGGGCAAGGCAGCCGCCGTAGCCGATATCACAGCGCTAAGCCCCTGAAATCTTAATATCTGACCGATCCACCTTGCTTGTGTGGTTGTATCTGTATGCAGGGCTGCCTCCGGGCCCTGTGGTCCTTCAGACTCGGCTCGGCTATGAACTACCGTCCCTGGATGAAGGAGATGTCAATGTTGGAACATTGTATTAGACTACCTGACCTGTTTTTTTTCTATTTCTCACTCTTCCTTTTTGCCTCAAGCTCCTCTGATTTATCTGCTTTTAAGTTATACCAAACGACCCCCTTGTACTCTTGTACTATCTCTCTCTCTCTCTCTCTCTCTCTCTCTCTCTCTCTCTCTCTCTCTCTCTCTCTCTCTCTCTCTCTCTCTCTCTCTGATGATGGTGGCCACCTGTGGACTAAAAAGGCCATCCATCTTCATCATGGCAGCCTGGGCTCTGTATCAGTTTCACGGGCACTCTTGCACACAAGTGAAGAAATGTCGCCCGATGACGAGTTTTAAGACATTTCTTAACGCGTCTGCTCTACACTGTAAATGTCACTCTGAGGCTATACCAAAATGTAACCTTATTCTGTACACTTTCTGAGTTACATAGTGCATACATTAATTAAATGGATGGATTTGACTTTGTGCACATATACACTTTTGCCATCATGAATTCAGCTTTGAGGTTTTCCCACTGCTAGCGCTTTGTCCTTATAGGAGGTGGAGCGTCCGCTTGGGAACTGGAAGGTTCCCAGTTCGATCCCCTGCTCCCCCAGAGTTGGTGTCGAAGTGTCCTTGAGCAAGACACTGAACCCCTAGTTGCTCCCGATGAGCAGGTTGGTGCCTTGCATGGTTTCCTCCGCCATCGGTGTATAAATGTGTGAGTGAATGGGTGAAATGTAATGCACAGTCATTGTAAAGCGCCTTGGATAAAGCCAGCGCTATATAAATGCACTTTTACTGGATTTCAGTCGGGTTCAGCTATACAGACAACGCGATCTGTTATGTAAAATGAACTCGGTGTAATTTGCGAGCAGTGAAGGAACAAGTGTTCTCACCACCGAGTGGCGCAATACGAGCTTGTAGGTCTGCTATTTTTGAAAAATCGAAGACACTTTTAGAATCTGATCTCAGGTCAGAATGGGTTAATAATGAAACTGTCAGGATGTAATAGACATTTTTAGAATCTGATCTCAGGTCAGAATGGGTTCATCAGACCAGTGTGTGTCCAGTGGAAACCTCGTAATGAATCTGATCTCAGGTCAGAATGGGTTAAATATGTTCAGATCTACCCCCACCCCCCACACCTATTGCTTTGGGTTTTTGTCAGAATCATGTGTACATGTTATGTAGAGTCCATATGGCTAGGTGGGGACATGTGATTGTTCTTGGCCCTCTGCCCGAGAGTGTGTGTGTGTGTGTGTGTGTGTTGGCTGTGTGTTGGCTTATCACCCCATAGCGATGATGTATGATGATAAGAGCTCCCCTCACTTCACACAAGTGTGATTTTTTTGATGTCCAGCTTTGAGGGTTTGTGTGAACACAAACATTGTCCCAACACAAACATTGAATGCCATTGACCATGAATGAGTGTTTGTGTAAACACTGATTGGCCGGATTGAGACGATGTATGATGATAAGAGCACCCCTCACTTCACACGGGTGTGATTTGTATATTAAATTGCAATTATCCATGTTGCTAATGTGCCTTTTGTAGAGTGTGTGTGTGTGTGTGTGTGCGTGCGTGCGTGCGTGCGACGGGCAACATGGTAGGGTTTTGGATTACCTATAGCCCACAGCAGAGGGTCGAAGAGAAGACCCAGTAGCAGTGCATGCTGGTCTCTCTCAGCTTCCCCATTGGTTGAAAGGCTGCTTAAAAGCAAACACCAATCAACCCGTCCTTTACCCTCAATCCCCAACACCTCCCCCCCCCCCCCCCCTTCCCCCCCAGGCCCCAGCACACACACACACGCGCGCGGCTGTTACACACACACACACACACACACACACACACACACACACACACACACACACACACACACACACACACACCCCCCTCCTTTCTTTGCTACAGTGTAATCCCAACACTGAAAACCGCCCACCAGAGAACAAGTGTCAGACTCCGAATGGAGAGGGGAGTCAATCCCTGCCTTTGTCCCCTCTGGTTGGCATGTTAGAGAGGGCTAATGTTGATGGAAGTGACAATTAACAATACAGTGAGTGATCGCACAGTGTTGATGTGTCTTTACAGGCTCTCCTCTCTGCTAAAGAGATAAGTGACTGACCGGATAGATGACGCTGATAAAAACACATAAAATGGACACCGCGTTCAGGACTTAAAGCCCTGACTGATATACTTGTTGTCACACACACACACACACACACACACACACACACACACACACACACACACACACACACACACACACACACACACACACACACACAGCACATTAGCAGGGTGACACATTGTCACTCGAGCTTCTATTTTCAGTGCATGGGCCAAGCATATAAACCAGTCCAGACTTTATACTTTGTTGACTTGTACGACACTGTTACTTGCTTAAAAATGCAACTTTTTCAAAATCACAGCGTTTATCAGAAACTATCGTACGATGGAAGTATAAATTCGGGGTAAAGCCTGAGCCGTGCATACTGTTCTGCTTCTTTGATACAGCCTTTGATGTTTGATGTTAAAGACAACAAAATGTTGTCCCCAAATGCCCTGGTATAGCTTTGTGCAGCGCAGTCTGCGCACACTGTTTTTAGCTCTTGTTCAAGCTTTGAACCAGTTTCGAGGAATCCCCTTTTCATTTGACGGCCAATGAATACAGGCCCTGATTCCCTCTCCCTTAAATATATACAGTTTAGAACTTGCACCGGACTTATAGAGCGTCGTATAGTCCTGCCCCCCTTTGACCTTTTCATGACGGTCCTGGAAACGTTTCCAAATGTGATAGAACCGAATCTGGTTCCTCAAATGTTGGATCCGGTTCCGTCAGTTTTCCGGATCGCACGCACACGAATCCACACACACACACGCGCGCACACGCACACACGCTAACCACTTGAACCCAAGCATCCATATTCTGGGCCCTGGTGCGACATTAGCCAAAAATAGCAGATCCTGACAAACTTGTTGGCTTGTAGACCGGCTGTATTGGGGGGGAAATCTGTATACAGTAGATGAGCTCTTCCACTTCTAAAAGAAGCACACGCGCGCGCACACACACACACACACACTGCTGTCTGTGCCAAACACCCGTAGCTGACGCTGCAAACTGGGGAAACGTGAGACCTAAGAGATATTGACCGCCGACTGTTGTCAACTTGTGAAATTGGCTAAGAGATATTTTGCATGAAGTAAATGAGAATCTCTCTCACGTCGAGCTTTGCCATACAGCGGCCAAAGGTTTTTACTGTCCCAGATGCAGGCTCCATCTGGCCCCGGCTCTCCTCTCCCCGTATTCTGTGAATGTTATGACACGCCAGTACACGGCCAGTACTACTAGTAGCTTGGCTCTGGACGATTCAGGGTATACGGAGGACTCTCGATATACCGACTTGCACTTTCCACCGCTCCTGCTTTGCTTTCCACGCTTGGCATTCCGCACAGCCCCCGTAATTGAAAGTATAAACACCGTTTTAAGACTTCGATACGTGATCGGGTGTTTTTTTTGTTTTTTTTAGACGCCGTCGTCCTTTGCATGCGGCGATAATGACCCGCGAGCATTAAGACGAGAACTATAAACCGAAGCAGATGCCACCTCAACTGTCATAATGACCACTATGATGTACTGTACTGACCCCATGAGAACAGAGCTGTTTGCGACTGACCTGACTCCACCCCCCCAAACCCCCCATTTCCAGCCCACCCCCCCACCCCATCCCCCACAGCCCCTGAGCTGTGATCCTGCATAGCTGGCATAATGAAGCCATATAAGCCTGTTATTGGCTGCTTTACGGCTTGTTTTATGAAGGTGAGCTGACAAGCGGCTTCCATAATGGTTCCTGTCACTTTAACTGACAGCGTTTTTCCAAAGAGAAAGGGGGCGAATGTGGCGGCGGCAGGGAGGGGGGGAGCACGGGGGGGAGCACGGGGCCGGCCAGAGAGAGAGAGAGCGAGAGAGAGAGAGAGAGAGAGAGAGAATGGGCCTTTCTGTTATCCCTGTCAGGGGCTTTGATGGGTATAAGGAGAGGGGTCTTGGCTGCAGGCTATATCACCGTTACATTTTACGTTACCGCCAACCTTTTGTCAACCGGGGGTGACAATATTGACGTTTGACCCGCGTTCGCATTCCCAGCTCTCTCTCTCTCTCTCTCTCTCTCTCTCTCTCTCTCTCCCGCTAATCAATTACCACATCGATCCATTAATCAGACCGGGGGGGTCGATGGCCAGTCAAAGGGCCCATGGGTATATGTGTGAAGTGTATATATATATATATATATATATATTGTGTGGCCGAGGCCGGGGGCCTCGGGCTATAAGCAGCGGAGGAGGAGGGCCTCCACCTGTGGAGCGCTCCGTAAGTTCCCCTGACCTGAGGATTAGCTCCGCGAGCAGTTAGCCGCGGGACGTCCTGCACACAGGTATGCTGCCCCCGTGTGTAGCCGTTTCTCATTGTGTTTATAGTTAGCGTGCAGATTGAAGGGATTGAGGGACTTTTTGTTCATTTTGATTTATTTAAAAACGACAGGATAAGTTATAAGGAGATGGTAAATAGTCACACAGATTGTTGCAGCGTGTCTGCAGCGTGCATGTAAATACAGTAGGACATTGGAGGTGCAGGCGTCATGCTAAAACTGTAAATGTGGCCTAGACATCTTTTGAAATGGGTGACACACACACACACACACACACACACACACACAATTCAATTTTCAATTCAATTCAAAGGGCTTTATTGGCATGAGAAAACATACGTTTACATTGCCAAAGCAGAAAGAACAGTACAACAATACAGCAATACAATCAAAACAAAAACAAAAATTATGTACTTTGTCAGATTCTTCAATAGATCAACTTCTATGTTCAAGATCACTCGATGCAGGTATAGTGCAGGCATATACACAATGATTAGTCTTTACGGTGGTTGTGTTCCATTTGATATCCTTCTCCTATCACAGCAACTCACAAATCTTGCTGCTGTGTTTGCACATTGTTGTACTTCGCCCAGCAGATATGGGAGTTTTTTGTCATTGGTCATGTTTTCAAAATCTCCGTGTGTGGTTGTAATCTGTGGGAAGTATGTGTCTCTGATGTCTTGGTACAATGGACAGATGGTTAGGAAGTGTAGCTCGGTTTCCACTTCATTTAGTGTGCAGTGGGTGCATAGTCTGTCTTCTCTCGGGATACAGGTCTGCCTATGACGGCCTTTCTCGATCGCGAGACTGTGCTCACTGAGTCTGTACACACACAAGCCCTTGTTCATTTAGAAAGATGATTTATTTTTTCTCCATCCCCCAGCTAGTCCCAGTCTACAAGCCAAAAGAATGATAATTGCCAGGAAGCGTTGTCGTTATTTTTTGCATGGCCCCTGACACATTGGCTCCGACTCCTTTTTAATATTAGCATCCATTAGGACTGTGGCACTAAAAAACAGGGATGCATTTAAAATGAGTGCACGTGTTTGTGTTGGTCTTACTGTTTCCATGGAGGTCAGGCTGCTTTGATTAGGATTGGTTTAGCGTTTGTGCGTGCGTGCTTGCGTGCGTGTGTGGACTAATGCCATCAACCCAGTTGTCCTCTCCCCATGCCAAGCTGTTTGCCATGCAGAAGAACATTTGGGAAAGAAAGTTACTGAGAGAGTTGAGAGACAGACGGACGGACAGACAGACAGAGAAGTTGTAGGCAGATTATCAGCCATGCACACCCCACACCCCCTGTTAGGTTGATCTGGTTCCAAACGACAGTCACTCAGCCCTTGTGGGTTTAGTGAATCAGGAAAGAAACTTCTTGTGTGGATTTTTCAATTCTTGAGCATGTCACTTGGCCCGGGAGCGGCATTGTCCCCTGCCCCCTTTTCTCCCGGCCCGCTCTGCCGAGACGAGTCGTGTCATCCCCTCGCGATCAGCACTTTTGTTGCCTTTGTTTTTGGCCCCACCTCAGAAGTCCATCTTGTCTTTTATCTCCCTTGCCTTTCATGCATAAGGGAACAGTTGTGGCCTGTTGTGGAGCTGTTCCACTGCATTTCCACCAGTGGGGCTTCCTTTCATTCGCTTCAGAGTTCTACAATGGGGCTCCCAAAGGCCTGAATGGCCGGTACAGAGTGCCCAGTCTTAAGAGAGCCCACTCATTTTGTTTAGCCGGAGTCAATAAAAATGCTAAGTTAAAAGCTATCCCTCTTTCTGCTTGTCTTCAAATACAGCCACTAGTTTGACCTTTTTTATGCTCCACCTCTCAATTATGATTGAACGAAGAGTTCATTATTTTCGCCGCTTGAATGAATTTAACGGCTAGTGTGCGGAAGAGTTTTGTAGAGAAGTTTGATCCTGTCTTTTAATGGCTTTATCTATAGATTCACCACCTGAGTGGAGTTTTAGGCCTGCCCTGTGCAGAGTTTACTATATGTAGAGAGAGAGAGAGAGAGAGACACCATTGGCCATGAAACTCGTGCGAATCATATAGCTCTCATGTCATTTCCAGTCTGCCTATTTTCCCTCCAGGCCCTGAGTTCCAGATAAAGACGTCTCTCCTCTCCCAAGGAGCCGGAGTGGGATTTTACTAGTCCTGTGTGTGTGTGAGCAGGGACGAGGAGAATAAGAAGCGATTGCTGTCGTCTCCAAGCGTTAAGCGGAGGGCGAAGGCCTTGTGTAAAGGCATTGTGTGCAGATTTGTGAGCGGGGAGAAAGCGCCCAGACTTTGAGAAGGGATTACAGGTAGACAGGCATTGGCTGTTGAAGATAACTGCTATGACTTCATCCTCATTGTGCAGATTAAGGCATAAAACCCCAACCTAATGAGCGCGGAAAGGGAGAGGGGGTCATGGGATTGGAGAGGGGGAGAAAGGGGTATTGTTGACAGGGAATGGACATGGTAACGGCAAGGAGCTTTGTGAAAAGGGGGGGGGAAGAGGTTGATGTAGAGAGGTGTTTGAGTGGTTGGGACCAAATCTCAGGAAGTGAGATTAAAAGTTTAGGGCACGAGCATGAATAAAGAGACTGGAGTGCATTGCTTATTTTCCCGGCCTCGTGTTCATTTGGAAACCTTGCGCGATGGGGTTAAGTTGTCCTGCCGCAGTCGACTCCTGTTTCTGTCAGTCAGACGAGGACAGGCCACGAGGCCAGTCCTTGATACCGTCGCAGTCCCCATGGTAAGGTCAGCACCCTCCAGCTGATGTAATCTTCAAGGGGACAGATTGAGTATATAGGCAGAGTGTGGACTTGGCCTGAGGGGAGAGGAAAGTAGGCAGGGGGCAAATGAAAGGTAGAACGCATCCAGAAAAAGACCTGTTTGAATTTGAACATTTCTCAGTCATGGGGGGGCAGTGGGGGAAAAATACAACAACAATCAACACTTGAAAACAGACCCGTCTGAACGGAGTGGTGCTGTACCAGTGTACTATACTGTACTGTACAAGCCCTCCTCCCTGGTGTGTGTGTGTGTGTGTGTGTGTGTGTGTGTGTGTGTGTATGTGTGTGTGTGTCACGTAATGGGCTGCTAAAAACTCAGCTTCCCATCATGCATCCTGTGCACAGTGTGAAGCTCAACAGCGCCACTTTGTCACCTTGGTACCCTAAACATGCATAGGGACAAACATACATGGGGGACACACATGTATGCATTGGAGTGCTGTGCATTGGAGTGGCTGCACCACTCAAAATTGCTGATATAGCAGTACCAGATTGTTTTTAACTCTTCTCTCATTCAGTGGGAAGGCACCAAACCAGATAAATATTGATGACTTTCAGAACATTTTATTTCGCACACTCCTCGACAGCTTGCTGTGTTTAGACGACAGAGTGGTCTGGTCTGTTTATGCACGACTTCTGCAGCATATCGATTTCCTCCCTCTCTCCCGCTTATATTCATCTTTATTTATTTTTCATAACATTTAATCTGGAACCTTTAAGCACCACAGAGCTCTGAAAGTAGTTTGCATATTAAAAAGAGACTGATTATTGTGGGTGAGAGAAACACGGATCTTTAATTTTGTGCATTTTAGACACAGCTTCTGCCTGCACCACGCCACACTGGAGATAATTGTGTAAATCTACATATTGAGAGGGAGGCTGTTGTCAGGGTCTGTTGGGCAAGGGCCTCTGTTATCTTGCTCTAATACATGTGGTGGGACAATCGTTTCCACCTGAATTAGGCCATTATGCTGCCAGGCGGAGGCCAATACAGTTACATGTATATGTGAAATTACATGTTAAAGCCAAATAGTTATCATGATTTGGTCATAATGAACCAATTACTACAGTGCCAGGGCCATGATCAACAGTGGCAATATACCTCCGATTGAATATTAATTCAGACGTCATAGTCTCTCGTTTGTGTCGCTCGGTAGTAAAGTGTTTACACATTTACAGCCCATGAGGCCTGTTCTTTGAAAATGCCCAAACTCTGCTGCTGGTATACTGTATATGACGTGCAACTTCTTCCATATAGATAAGGATGTGGAATCAGGGAAAACAGAGTATACGTCAGTTGCACACACAGTGCTCCAGCAGATTCTTGGAACGTTGGTGGTGCTTTCACGTTCCAGTCCCGAACCGACTTTTAGGGGTTCTGAACCAATTACATTTTCAGTGGAAACACTCTGAACTGGTTCAATATTTAGGTGGAAAGAAAATAACAGAATCGGTTCAACCCCCGGTGGGAAAGGGGCCTCAGACAGTGTGTCAGATCGTCAGAGGCTCTTCTCAAGGTTCAAGGTTGGGACTTTAATGTTACATCTTGTGTACAGGACAGGTACATAAGAGTATAACTTATTTTAGTTTGGCTAAAGGGACATAATAAAGAGTGCAAGAAAGAGCAATCGAGGAGTAGAGAAATGGTAACGTACTGTATGTACATGTGCATGTTTTCCCTGTAGTAGCAAAAGTTAGGCAAACCTTTTTTGTGAACAGCTTCATAGTAGGTTAAATATACACAGTTTAGTTTAAGAAGGTGTAATTTGAGGCTAAGTTCCATACATTACAATTTGTTTAGAAAGGTGCAATTTGAGCATGATAGTAGTGCGAGAATAATTTGACGTTACTAGTGAACTTAATTTAACTTAAAGAACCGAGATGGGGAGCTGTTAAATTCTGTTTTGTGATTTTTGGAGGATGCTTTATACAAATTAGCTGAATACGGTTACAGTAATATTCACCATCTTTGGTTCCTGACAGGTTCCTGTCAGGCAGTAACGCAAGTTAAAGGGACTTGATTGATTGATCGATTGACATCTTTATTGGCAAAATACATATTAATAATAATAATAATACATGGAAATCACTGGTGAAATGGAATAAAAAATAGTTGGTTTAATAATTTTCCTAAACCTTATATTGTTGAAGGACTCGATATGGAATTATTCATATATTTCATTAAAATGCCTGGAGAATTTGACATATCTTCCAAGCCCCCCCCCCACCTCCCTTCATGGTCCTGGTTTCTGCCCGCTAATGAGAACCAGTCCCCGTCCAGCAGCACATAAACCCACTAACACACAACTTACCTCTGATCTCAGACCAGTTAAAGTTAGTCACTGCGGCCAAGTCCCACCGCTTTACAGCCACAAATGTAGCCACGCAGCCCCGTGTTATCATAACCTTTCATGTAAAGAGAGGGGGGGGGGGGAAGGAGAATGAAGAGGAAAGGAATTTGGTAAGGCAGTTGTGGACAGTACATTGGGGACTGTTAAACATATAATACATAGATCATGATTTAATGGTGGGAAAATGTCCGCCAGATGTGGAGTGGTATTAATAAAAGGATCCAGATTGCTATGTGGTATATGTGGCAGCCGTTGTATGTTGTGCTGCGTCCTGATTGGTTACAGCGCTACTGTAATATAGCCTATACCAATAATGTTTATGGCTGCCTGCTTTTACTAGCAGTTCCTCTGGCGTTTTTATGGGAATATTACACTGTTAATATTAGCCACCAGATCTGCCATTTTGCCTATTAAGTTCCCTGGTCGTCTGAACTCTAGAGCAGCACCAGATGAGAATCCATTCAGTCAAACCATATATAATCAAATTAATTATTCCAAGATAAGAGTCAGTCTTTATTTTATTGGGTTGAAAAACGACCAAGATGTTTTCTGGTGTACAGTTTTTAAAAGCTTTTCTAGTGTTGTCAGAGGTTTGCAATTTTGAAGTGACGTTTTAAATTGAAGCAAATTAATGGGCTAATGTGTATGGTGTCTTTTTTTACATACGGTTTCCATTAAGTACACTATATTGCTTGTACACGTTTAGTGAATACTCTTCTCTAGAGCTACTTAAAATGACCAAGCAGGAATAGGGTTCCATGTTGTGCATAATATGGATGCAGTATAGTTGTCGTGTAGATCTAACCTGTGCCATTATGTTGATTTGCAACACAGGGTTTTTTCGTTGTGGTTTCATAAAGTCTCGTTGCAAGAGATAAGCTGTGCTAATTTCTAATGTCTCGCGTGACTTTCTTAGGCGCACTGTCGATCCCTATGCAATTATTGATGAGAAAGGGTGAGATGTTGCATGATCATGAAGTGTGACAGACTTGTTGTGACCTCAATGCACTCGCTGTTAGATTTTGATACATGTATGTATTGTATCTACACTCACACTGGTCCACATCGCTATAGCTACATCACTTTGTGGAGGCAAGTAATTCTGGGAAGACGGCATCAAATTGATTTATAGTCCTCCCAATATCCCAGTCGGAGAAACCTGGACTCTCCAGTTATGGCACTGATGGCAGTATTTCCCAGCAGCATATTTGTTTTCTCACCAAATGATGTCCCTAGGGAGTGTTGTTGTCTTGAAACACACAGTTGGCTTGGCAAGCCTTGTAACTTTATACACAATTCACTTTCAAGAAAGTGAAAAACGCAACCAAACGCTATTGCAATTATTTCCCCTTTAATGCTTCATTTATCTGTGCTTCTTACTTTTTGGGTAAGCACTCCTGATTTCTTGCTAGTGGTACTAACGTCTTAATTTGGGAGCACTAGTGTTACCAAGAATAAGTGGTAGCACTTTACAATAATGACCCGTTATAAAGCATTTATAAACGTTTATAAGCAGTTTGTAGACTATTAACAAATCATTATTAACCTGTTTGTTGACATTCGTAAATGATTATTAAAACCGTTATAACTATGGTTACAAATCATTTATAAGGTATTAGTAAGTAGTAAACTATTCATTAATAAGCCATTTATATACATCTGTAAATGATTATTAAATCATTTGTAATGACCCCATGATAAAGCATTTATAAACGTTTATAAGCAGTTTGTAGACTATTAACAAATCATTAACAACCTGCTTGTTTACATTTGTAAATGATTACTAAAACCTTTATAACAAATTTACAAATAATTTATAAAGTATTAGTAAGTAGTAAAACTATTCATGAATAAGCCATGTATAATACATCTGTAAATGATTATTAAATCATTTGTAACTGATGTTATATAATATATACAAGCTATTTGTATATTTGGGAAATGTGTTTGTTCATGTTTAACATATACTTTGTAAAACATTCCTAAAATATCTATAAATCCTTAGTACATGTTATTAAGTGGAGGAGGACAGTCATACTCGGATACGAGTGACCGCCGATGATGATGAAAGTGACGACAGTTCATAATTTACAACTGTCTGTTAATGTTTGTTCATGTTTAACATATGCTTTGTAAAACATTCCTAAAACATATATAAATCCTTAGTACATGTTATTAAGGTCCCTATAGTAAAGTGACGACAGTTCATAATTTACAACTGTCTGTTAATGTTTGTTCATGTTTAACATATGCTTTGTAAAACATTCCTAAAACATATATAAATCCTTAGTACATGTTATTAAGGTCCCTATAGTAAAGTGACGACAGTTCATAATTTACAACTGTCTGTTAATGTTTGTTCATGTTTAACATATGCTTTGTAAAACATTCCTAAAACGTATATAAATCCTTAGTACATGTTATTAAGGTCCCTATAGTAAAGTGACGACAGTTCATCATTTACAACTGTCTGTTAATGTTTGTTCATGTTTAACATATGCTTTGTAAAACATTCCTAAAACATATATAAATCCTTAGTACATGTTATTAAGGTCCCTATAGTAAAGTGACGACAGTTCATCATTTACAACTGTCTGTTAATGTTTGTTCATGTTTAACCCTACATCATTTTATGTTGAAGATGTTGTGTTGCATTGTGGGTAAAACCTCAGTACAGAGGAACTCCATACTGAGGGTAAGATGGTCTTCTGTTTGCTCAGGCACAAACAAATTAATTACAAACATCTAAGCTTCATATAAGTGGCCAGATATGCACTCATGTTTACATAGTGTTATTCAGTAACATTCGTTTTTGTATGACATGGTATCATATGACATTGTTTATTTAATTGTTTGAAAAACGGTTAGCATGTTAGCTAGCTGTTAGCACAGCTGTTAGCTGTGCTGTGTAGCCTGTGTTACATGAGAATTCACTGACACTCCATGTAAGTGAATTCTCAAAAACGAATGTTACTGAATAACACTATGTAAACATGAGTGCATATCTGGCCACTTATATGAAGCATAGATGTTTGTAATTAATTTGTTTGTGCCTGAGCAAACAGGAGACCATCTTACCCTCAGTATGGAGTTCCTCTGTACTGAGGATTACCCACAATGCAACACAACATCTTCAACATAAAATGATGAAGGGTTAAACATGAACAAACATTAACAGACAGTTGTAAATGATGAACTGTCGTCACTTTACTATAGGGACCTTAATAACATGTACTAAGGATTTGTATACGTTTTAGGAATGTTTTACAAAGCATATGTTAAACATGAACAAACATTAACAGATAGTTGTAAATTATGAACCCTACATAATTTTATGTTGAAGATGTTGTGTTGCATTGTGGGTAATCCTCAGTACAGAGGAACTCCATACTGAGGGTAAGATGGTCTCCTGTTTGCTCAGGCACAAACAAATTAATTACAAACATCTATGCTTCATATAAGTGGCCAGATATGCACTCATGTTTACATAGTGTTATTCAGTAACATTCGTTTTTGAGAATTCACTTACATGGAGTGTCAGTGAATTCTCATGTAACACAGGCTACACAGCACAGCTAACAGCTGTGCTAACAGCTAGCTAACATGCTAACTGTTTTTCAAACAATTAAATAAACAATGTCATATGATACCATGTCATACAAAAACGAATGTTACTGAATAACACTATGTAAACATGAGTGCATATCTGGCCACTTATATGAAGCTTAGATGTTTGTAATTAATTTGTTTGTGCCTGAGCAAACAGGAGACCATCTTACCCTCAGTATGGAGTTCCTCTGTACTGAGGATTACCCACAATGCAACACAACATCTTCAACATAAAATGATGTAGGGTTAAACATGAACAAACATTAACAGACAGTTGTAAATGATGAACTGTCGTCACTTTACTATAGGGACCTTAATAACATGTACTAAGGATTTATATATGTTTTAGGAATGTTTTACAAAGCATATGTTAAACATGAACAAACATTAACAGACAGTTGTAAATGATGAACTGTCGTCACTTTACTATAGGGACCTTAATAACATGTACTAAGGATTTATATATGTTTTAGGAATGTTTTACAAAGCATATGTTAAACATGAACAAACATTAACAGACAGTTGTAAATTATGAACTGTCGTCACTTTACTATAGGGACCTTAATAACATGTACTAAGGATTTATATATGTTTTAAGAATGTTTTACAAAGCATATGTTAAACATGAACAAACATTAACAGACAGTTGTAAATTATGAACTGTCGTCACTTTCATCATCATCGGCGGTCACTCGTATCCGAGTATGACTGTCCTCCTCCACTTAATAACATGTACTAAGGATTTATAGATATTTTAGGAATGTTTTACAAAGTATATGTTAAACATGAACAAACACATTTCCCAAATATACAAATAGCTTGTATATATTATATAACATCAGTTACAAATGATTTAATAATCATTTACAGATGTATTATACATGGCTTATTCATGAATAGTTTTACTACTTACTAATACTTTATAAATTATTTGTAAATTTGTTATAAAGGTTTTAGTAATCATTTACAAATGTAAACAAGCAGGTTGTTAATGATTTGTTAATAGTCTACAAACTGCTTATAAACGTTTATAAATGCTTTATCATGGGGTCATTACAAATGATTTAATAATCATTTACAGATGTATATAAATGGCTTATTAATGAATAGTTTACTACTTACTAATACCTTATAAATGATTTGTAACCATAGTTATAACGGTTTTAATAATCATTTACGAATGTCAACAAACAGGTTAATAATGATTTGTTAATAGTCTACAAACTGCTTATAAACGTTTATAAATGCTTTATAACGGGTCATTATTGTAAAGTGCTACCGAATAAGTTAATTTCGAGACCTGCCTGTACTCCATTACAGGAGGATGTCGCTTGCAAAAATATAACATATCTATTATCTACAAGTTAACCGTGTGTTGAAGCTTGTATACCTGTTTTGTTTTGGCAAGTGAAACCGTTGTATTAGAGAGTGTAAAGCCGGAGGCCATAGCCGAGTGGTCTGGGAATCAGAAGATTCGACCCCCAGCTCGCCCCAGTCTACAGTCTCCAAATGTCCCTGAGCAAGACACTTAACCCCAAGTGCTCCCCCAGGCATCATTATGAATGGTATCCAGTGCTCCTACTAGTTAGCATGGGTAAACGCAGAGGACAAACATTTCCACATGTACTGTGCAAATACCCCAACAGCAAAAGCAGGGTCTTCAACATTTGTAGTCCAAAAAGTACCCCTTAGCTGAGAGAAAGATGAAACAAGAACCCTCACTACAGGTGTCTTGAATATATAATCTTTTTTTTTTTTAGAAAGACTTAAATTGAATTAAATATTTGTTTGTTTTGTTTACACATTATCTTTGCTATTAAGTTTATTCAGACATTATTATTATATATTTTTGAAAAATAAATAAAGTAACCTTAACAAACCCTCCTGTAGTAACTCGAAGGATCCCCTATAGGGGTCCCGGATCCCCCGTTGAAGACCCATCAACTAAATATACACTGTTATTATAAGCTTTTCCTTGCCACACGGCCAGTATTGTCACCACAGCGGTGGTGTGCAAACAACAGACTTTCACCACCACAAAAGTCACCTATAATGTCTCTGAAATGGAGGGGGGGCACAGTATCCTGTTATTGATGGCACACAGCTGCTCTATAGCATACTATTGATCGAGCCCCTGCCACGTACCTGGCACAGTGCCCAAAGCCTTAGCCGTGTTAGACCAGAGAAACGCTGCATACAGTGCAAAAGTCCCGAGTGTTCATTTGAAGCTGCAATCTGGAACCTTTTTTTTTTTGTCAATAAAACATTATTTCGACCAATTCGAGTATGATGCAATAGAACGAGTACTGTATTTATGCAATAGTGTCGACGTGGTATCCCTGCTCTTCTACTCTAGCCCATTCTGACCTGAGATCAGATTCTAAAAATGTCTTCTTTTCTACATCCTGACAGTTTTCTGAAAAAGCTGTTTCTATGTCAGTCCTTCGATTTAAAAAAAATAGCAGACCTACAAGCTCTTAGCGCGCCACTCGGTGGCGCGCTATGAGCTTGTAGATCTGCTATTTTTCAATAGCTAAAGCATGACATGATGCCAACACCAAAAGGGGTTCCCGCGCAAAATGGGCTAGAAATGTAGACCTGTGTTTGGGTAGGAACTGCTATTAGAAGACACGTGGTATTTATTGCCTGAAGCGCAATATCTCCCTTGGACAAACAGGCCGTCACGTAGGAGACCTGGGTTTGAAACCCGACTGCGTTCTATATCTACACGGGTTACAGCAGAGTGTCCATTATTACACATTAAATGAACAGGATTTTGTCTTATTTTAAAGGACCACTTCACCACTTTTCAACCTATCTTCATATAATAGGTCCTCACTAATAATCATGAAAAAATGGCGTAATTTATTTCTACTTGGTCTGTGTGTCTCATATAGGAGGGCTGTGGGCAGTTCCGAAACCGTCTTCCAGTGACATCATCGATGGGGCAATACAAGCTAATAAAAACTGCAAGCTTTCTAGTCCTGAAAAGTTGCAATGCGACAATGGAAGCCATTTATTGTTCTCACGATAATGAAAATCTAAACATTTTTGTAAAAAAAATGTTGTTTAAAAAATAATCTGCCTAATGATGATGTCACTGGAAGACGGTTTCTAAACTGCCCACAGCCGTCCTATGAGACACAGACTTGAGTAGAAAAAAATCGTGCCATTTTATCATGATCATTAGTGAGGACCTATTATATGAAGATAGGATGAAAAGTGGTGAAGTGGTCCTTTAAAGCAGTAATAAAGTTTGAGTAGAACGCTAACCCAGGCTTGGCTCCAGTATGAAATGACTGAGGGGGGGGGGCAGTTGAAAATCTCATTTCTATATAGTAAAACTATATAACTGTACTTAAACCTTAAACTGAGGGGGCAGAATTTGCAACCGAGGGTGCCAGGCACCACCTTGGCGCCGGGCCTGTGCTAACCTATTAGGTTTTGCCTGATCTAAAGCCTTTTCCTCTCTCCCCTGCATAAGACCAGATCTAAAGCCTTTTCCTCTCTCCCCCTGCATAAGACCAGATCTAAAGCCTTTTCCTCTCTCCCCTGCATAAGACCAGATCTAAAGCCTTTTCCTCTCTCCCCTGCATAAGACCAGATCTAAAGCCTTTTCCTCTCTCCCCTGCATAAGACCAGATCTAAAGCCTTTTCCTCTCTCCCCTGCATAAGACCAGATCTAAAGCCTTTTCCTCTCTCCCCTGCATAAGACCAGATCTAAAGCCTTTTCCTCTCTCCCCTGCATAAGACCAGATCTAAAGCCTTTTCCTCTCTCCCCTGCATAAGACCAAGCCATGCGGACCTCCCTTCATATATCTCCGTATATATCTTTTCATGGTCACCAGTTTACTGTAAAGTGACCCCCCCCCCCCCCCCCGCTGAGCTAAAAGACAGCAGAAAGGCAAAAAAAAAAAAAAAAACATGGTAGAATGAAAGAGAGAGAGAAGTGCTGATTGCGGTCTCTGTTACTGACCTTTGCTTTTAGGGTCAGCTGATTCGGTGCCGTGCCGTTCTCTCTCTGATTCTAGCCGACATCAAGGAGTCCTTCCAAGCCCCTAAACCCCAACCCCAACGTTTTTTTCGTTATTTAATGAAATCTTATTATTTTATTACTGCCACCGTCTTCTTGTAAGCGTACCCCACTTAACTTATAATTTATTTTCCTTTCAAGTGGGCGCACTTTAGAGTGGCTTTTTAACATTCACCCCGGAGCAGCATCTGCTGAATAGAGAGGACTTAATTTGGGTCTTTGCAGCCCCCTCTCTCGTGCCCTTCTACCACGCAATGCCCCCCCTCTGTCTTCCAACCCACTATTTTCTTTTCTAATTTTCATGTTTGCTTTTTCCTCCCGTCACTATATGGACCCTGTAGCTTTTTGTCCCTCAAGTGACCGCAAAGGTCCTCCCCTACTCACCGTTCCCCAATCCGCATAGCAAAGAAACCCCTTGCATATTCCACCCTTCTGCAACCTTTTGTGATTATTCTTGACAAAAGGTGCCCCCCCCCCCCCCCATCCCAAACACTAGATAGAACATTGAGGTGCCCCTGCAGAGGTACTGTGTACCTGGAAGCGCTAATTTGCCCCGGGCAGCACAGCCACCTGACTTGGTTTTTAACGACCTGTTACGGCCACCATCATCTGAGTCCAGATTAGGACTGACTGTAAGACTGACTGGAGGGCATTTGGAAGCATGCATAGTTGACGGGATTTGTCGGCTATTGAAGTGACGTTATAGCTCCTTGAGAAAATAATAGGCACGCTATTTAGCAAACGGAACACTTATGACCCCCCCCCCACCAGCCCCCCCAATATCCTTTTTTTTAACAAGATGAACCATTATCCCCCCTCTTCCTTTCTCTCTTTCTCTCTTCTCCTCGGGCAAAGACGTGTGCTGCTATCTACAAAATGTTTCCTCCAAGGGCCGACCTAAGCCCAGTGAGACTCGGTTGCGGTAGAGCTGTTTCTCACTGTAATTAGATCTATCCGATCCTAATCATTTAGGCTATTCATTAGGGCTAATTGTTTTCAGCACCCAGACCGACAGAACAAATAATTAAGACGCGTGTGCCATGATTGTGATTATTGGTGTGTGACTCTGTATTAGCGCGCGCCCGTGTGTGTGTGTGTGTGTGTGTGTGTGTGTGTGTGCACGCGCGTGTGTGTGTGCGTGTGCGCACGCCTGCTAAACATGCATGTTTGAACGCTTTGATAAGCACATTTGTGGTCTGAATCCATGCATATTACACACATTCATTATTGTATCCGACAGTGCAGCAGCTTGTAACCAAAACACAGGATATAGCCGATAAGCATGTTTTATCTCCTGTTGACTGTAGCAATATAAACGAACAAACTCCAAAAGGGAATGAGCGAACCCAATCTAAAGATTTATTTTGAATACAATTTGTTATTCCATCTCTCCAGCTATCACTGACACATTCCCTCCTCTACCCACCATGCTCTGAGCAAATATTCAGCTGAATGTGCTTAAACTGCGAAACAATTAGCATATGAGTGGCTCAATGTTTTGGGTGAGTTTGTCGCTGACAGAGCGAGTCAAAGGACAGGTCAACGTGCCTCGTCCACTTCAATGGAGAGCAGAATGGGAAAACAGAACTTCACTGAATACAATGTTTCCAGACTTTCACTCTATATTTACACAACACATGCCCATGGATAATTCAGAATAAAGATGATGGCCAGCAGATTTGGCCGAGCAAAAAATTATACTTAGACATTGTTAGAATTATAGTATGATAGATAAAGTACTGTCTGTCAGAAACAAACACTTATCTCCTCATTGCCTGCACCAATCACTCCCACTTTTCACACAGGCATTGACCATATGAATATGGAGCTCTTAACGGAGCCCTTTTTTCGATTTGACACATTAATTATTAATAATGAATTTATTAGTGAATTGGGCGCAGTACCCCCCGCGGCCACCAAAATATCTCACAACGGGTAAGGGCTAGTATTTATAATTTTACAAATTGTCAATGGACTGGCCAGGGCAGGCTTTGTCTTTTTCAAAATCGAACAGCTTAAGGCTCATACATAGTCTGGATTTTCGGTGGTGGGGTGACCACCGAACTACAACATGACGTCACGAGCCGCGGTGAAGAGAAAACCACCGCCACCGCGCTCCAGCCCTTCTCTCCGTTTTTACTCACCACCGCTCAACGTTATTTCAGCTCCGGTGGTCAGCTCACCACCCGGAGCGGTGGTCACTTCACCACCGAAAATCCGAACTAGTATGAATAGGCCTTTACTCTCCCAACTAGTCCGTAACGCAAAAAAAAAATACTTTTATCAGTGGGTATAATCCTCAAACGTAAACACATATAACTTTGTAATGGCACTAATCTGGTAACGACTTCTGGTGATCATCACATGGTGATCATTTGAGTTAATGCACCATCATGTGTTTGTGCCGACAGGGACAGTGGCTGCAGGCTCCTGGATAGCGGCTGGCAGCGGTCTGCATTGGGATGTCGTGGCCACCGTGCGGCGGGCACCGCGCCGTGGTCTGCATTGGGACGTCGTGGTCAACACACGGCGGGCGCCGCGCCGCGCTACGTGCCGCGCCGGGCCGTCCTCTACTGCCCCGGCAACGACGAGAGGAAGCTACGGAAGCTAGCCTCGCTGGACGTCGACTGTGCCGTCCTAGACTGCGAGGACGGGGTCGCACTGAGCAAGAAGGTAATGAACACAAACCTCCTTCCTAAACACACGCACGCACACACACACAGACACACATGCATGCACACACGCACACCGTTATACACATGTCACGTGTGTCTGTCTATATATAACGTGCATAGACCACAAAGTGCACACATTACACACACACACACACACACGCAGCTGTGTCAGCCAAAAAGGGGTTTTTAATTCCGTCTCCCTCCCCTCAAGACAGGTGCTAGATTTAATCACCAGAAGGAAATCCACCTAAGTAAGATGTTTTAAAACAAGCACATTTCAACCCTATTGTGTCTGCATAAAGGCTAGCACGGCCCCCCCTATCGGAGTCCTTTAAAACAAGGTGACCAGGTCCCACTGGGCGAGCAGCAGGAAGGCAGCAGATGCAGCAGGTTAAAAGCATTCTCCTAACCTCCCACGCCGCCTCCCCATTGGCCCTGCCAAACTGCCCATGAAATTGTGATTGGTGGGGTAAAGAAGGCACGGGGGTAACACACAAAAAAAGAAGAGGGGAAAAAGTCAAACGACAAAGGTTTTTTTTTTCTTTTTTTTTAAGACATGATAATAAAGAGGATTGATATGTGCCAGAGGCTATTCCCGTAAGAATGCTTAAAGACAATGAGACGAGGGTGACCGCGTGACTGACGGGCTAGAAACTGTGACCCCTGTGCGAAGGAGTTGGTGGATGTCAGCGCTTCTCATCTTCATTATGCGTTTGAGGGGGGGGGGGGACATGTGGAGTGGAATGCATAGCGTTGTTGCGGCCATTCAGGCTTGAGAAGAATGCGGACTCTTGAGCTCTTGAGCTGTCTTCTCGTGACAGGTCCACATCTCTATCTTCTATCGAGGGACGTGTCCCACCATCCCTCCACTCATTTCACTAATTCATTTCCACCCTATTTGGCACGCCAAATAGGGCCACATGTCCATATGATATACTAACAACAACGCCTAACTGCAATCTATAGTTTATCTAAGGGACACGATTATTAACGTGATTTCATTTCATTTCATGTTGATATTATCACGATGTACTGAAGACATATTTTTCCAGGACACTTTCCCTAGATCCGTTCTTTTAGCTGGCTATAAATGCCTATAATGTGTGACGTAAGGCCTTTGCCCTGATGAGCAGAGGGCGGCGGCAGCATTCTCTATACTGTCTCTTCTTTAACCCCAACACGCAGAATATTGTTGCCAAGCAGGAGTCTCGTCAGCGTCACCCTGAGCCCCCCCCCCCCCCGCACATCAGAATGCCAATGATCAAGTCCTGGAAAATAGAATTGTACGCCCGCCCCCCTCCTCCTCCTCCTCACTCCGATCTGGCTAAGCCCCACACTTCACGGCACAATTTGTAGATTCAGGAGAGGAGACCATATGTTAGCTTTAACAGAGTCTGGCACAGTGTGCTATATGAGAAACCTGTGATCCATTATGTATTCGCCTGCTCCGTACTGTGTAATATATAAATGAGTTATTAACTCAATGATAAAATGCACCTTTCCTCTACCAGCAACCTCTCCTCACTCCTCACACACTCAGCTGCCTATACTCCGTCGTGGCAATTGGAAATCCAAGGGGGGTCACTTTGTATGCTATGCCTTCAGGTGGATGACATTCTTTCCCTATTGAACGCGTGCACACACACACACAGGCACGCACGCACTCTCTCTCTCTCTCTCTCTCTCACACACACATTATGCACGTGTGCCAAAGGATACTAAAAAGCTAGATTTTGACTCGTCGTAATAGGTGTTGAGAAAGTATAGGCAAGGCATATGTATATATATTGTGAGTTTTGAAATGGGGTTTCTTTTGCAAGTGGCAGTTTTTCAAGGGTGAAATGTTCCCTGGTTATTGTCCTAGTTTACTTCTTGCCAAGAGTTTCACCTACCAATGAACCCACGAGTCCATTTTGTATCATAACGTTGTTCTTGTTTCGCGGATGACTCGCCTCGCAGGTTCGCAGGTTGAAAAAGCCCTTGGCACTGAACTCGATAGAATCTGCACCTGGCTCGTTGATTAACAAACTCATCATTACACCTTGGTAAAACGGAATCTATTCTCTTTGAGTCCAATATTGACTTGTCTTCACAGTAAAAGTGGGTGACAATGTTATCACAAGAAAATACTAAATTACCTATATGGGTTCCATTTTAAAGGCAAGTGATAAAATGTGCAACTAAAGTAATCAAAAAAGTAAACCAAAGAATAAGATTTTTGAACAGGATCTCCTCACCGGTCAGTAAGAATACATTGAGGGCTCTAGCAGGAGCACTCGTCCAATGTCACTTGGACAATGCATGCAGCTCAGTGCAGTACCATAGCACCACAGAGGCCTTTTGAGGGCTTGTTTAATTACCTTCGGAGAATATACGCCGAAGTATTTGCGCCTTTGATCCATGAAAATCCCCCTGAAAATAGTTCCATTGCTCGTTGTCGAACCGAAACATATTCCACCGTTGCGATGCGGAACAACAACAAGTAGTGGGGGCTGCTGGAGTCCAGTTGAAACTACCGTTCACTTGCATTGAACTCATTTTCCCAGAAGCACTTGCAGCCCAGAGCACGGGTCGATTTCCGGCGTTTCGTCGTCATAACGCGACGGCCTCGTCACCGGGTCCGCGACAAATCCGCTATTTATTTTTAATTATTAAAAAAACTGCAAATTAAACACATAAAACAAATAGCGGGTTTAGCGCATTACGCAGGGGTTATGCAGCCACGCTAAACTGTTAAAAACAAAACTGGTCAGGCTGCTGCTTATCCTTAAACATCTACAGTACAGTACAGTACAGTACAGTACAGTACAGTACAGTACAGTACAGTACAGTACAGTACAGTACAGTACAGTACAGTACAGTACAGTACAGTGCAACTTGCACTGGGCCTGTTCAGCAAGATGCGCTACTCCAGAAAGACACCCACACGAATGTCAACTATGTCTACAATCACAACACCAGAGGGAGCTCCACTAGCCATGTTCAACCCAGATTTAGCTCATTTGAGTAATATTTTGTTCACACAAAATGTGGAACGCCCTACTAAAAAGAGTGTTAAAGAAGGAGTGTATCCCTACTCTTCTCCTGTACTTCGCTGTGCTTTTTACCCCCCCTTCAAACTGCCTATGAAGTACTCAATCATTATCTGTTTTTGGATTGATATATATATATATATATATATATCCATATATATCTGTTGTTTACCATTGTAGCGAACACTCGTTCACTGCGATTACGTTCACCATGACAACGGCACAGTAGGCCTGTCGCCTTGCCAACCGATGCCAGGCCTTTGCGCTGCCCCTGCAATGCCTGCCTGCTGCCTTCCTATAACAACTGAGATGGAGACAGAGAGAAGCAGCAAAGAGCTCTCTAACAGCATTACGTTATGCTTTAGCTATTGAAAAACAGCAGATCTACAAGCTCGAAGCGCGCCAGCGAGTGGCGCGCTACGAGCTTGTAGGTCTGCTATTTTTGAAAAATCGAAGAACGACTGACATGGAAACATGGCTTTTTCAGAAAAATGTCATTTTCAAACAGACATTTTTTTGAATCTGATCTCGGGTCAGAATGGGTTAAGTGGATGCAGCTCCAAAGAGTAAGGATTTGGGGACCGTTATCTGTCATATTTACCGTTGTATGCACAGATATATTTAAACAGATATCTCTCTTACTTGCTTGAAACTCTGAAGGGAGATTTATACGTTATTGTGCGCCGGTATCATCACACACACACACACACACAACAAATCTGATTTACAAGCTCTCGGCGCTCACATGTCGCGTGCTTGTAAATCGGCTATTTGGCTGCGGAGCACAGTACACGACCAAGTCTAAATCAGGCGTTACTTCCAAACGGTGTGTATGACGTGTTTTCCCCCGGTTGGGATGGGAAAGAAAGAGGTGGGGTTGGAGGATAAGGTTTGGGGGGTGGCGGGGGGACGGGCAGTGGGCTGCTAACTGTCAACCACGGACCCAGTGAGGAGAGGAGGAGGGAGGGGAGAGGAGAAGACAAGGCTGACTGCTCTAACACTCTTACACATATCATCATATCTGTATGATCAGTGGGGTGGAGGAGGGAGGGAGGCAGAGAGGGCAGGTTGAAACCCTGGAGCGGAACTGACGGCTACACCTGTCCCCTTCTCTCTCTCTCTCTCTCTCTCTCTCTCTCTCTCTCTCTGTTTCCTCTCTCCCTCTCTCTTTCCTCTCTCGCTCTCTCTCGCTCTCTCGCTCTCTTTCCTCTCGCTCCCTCTCTCTTTCCCACTCTCTCTCTCTCTCTCTTTCTCTCCCTCTCTCTTTCCCACTCTCTCTCTCTCTTTCTCTCCCTCTCTCTTTCCCACTCTCTCTCTCTCTTTCTCTCCCTCTCTCTTTCCCACTCTCTCTCTCTCTTTCTCTCCCTCTCTCTTTCCCACTCTCTCTCTCTCTTTCTCCCTCTCTCTTTCCCACTCTCTCTCTCTTTCTCTCCCTCTCTCTTTCCCACTCTCTCTCTCTCTTTCTCTCCCTCTCTCTTTCCCACTCTCTCTCTCTCTTTCTCTCCCTCTCTCTTTCCCACTCTCTCTCTCTCTTTCTCTCCCTCTCTCTTTCCCACTCACTCACTCTCTCTCTCTCTCTCTCTTTCCCCCTCTCCCTCTCACCCTCCCTCTTGCCTATATGACCTCAGGGTCTCTCTCTCTCTCATGTTCTTTCTCTATATCTTGTTTGCCCTATATGGCCGCTAGTATAGCATTCCTGCCGGTGGCTCTACTCTCTCTCTCTCTCTCTCTCTCTCTCCCTCTGCCTCCCTCCCCCCCCCCCCCTCTCTCTCTCTCTGCCCTCCTGTGGACCACTCCATCCCTCCTCTGACTTCCCCCCCTGCCTCCTCCGTCGCAGAGATTCTCTCCTAATCCCTGGAAGTTTGGAACTAATGAACTAACCGCTGAGCTGCTGCCACGGAGCCTGGTCCCAAACTATACTGTACTTCACACTCGATTTCCTCTCCAGATGGCTCGGTGGCGTGCATGGCCGAGCCGGCAGGGAGCAAACCTTCTCCTCTCTCTCTCACACTATAAGCGTGCACGCAACGGTGCGTGCGCCGGACGCGCACGTGCGTGCAACATTGTGTGTACGTGCGTACACGCTCCGATGGAGTCCAAGCGTGTGCTTCTCCTTGTGTGTGTGTGTGTGTGTGTACTGTACACACACACACACACATACACACACAGTGCTGTTTGGCTGGCAGGGAGCACCTCTCTCTCACTCGAGTGTGAAAGTGGACTGATGTTGTTTTCTTTTCCCCATTTTCATCATTTCCTCTGAATTTTGGAACTTGTCTGCAATTGCTATATCGTTAGAACGGCTTCCATCACGTTCTCCCACACAGCAGGGCCATGGGGAGAGGGCCATGCAGCAGGGCCAACTCAAGAGGGTTTAAAAAAATATGTTTTGATTGTTGTGCGATGTATGTTTTTTGTTGTTGTTGAACTTTTCTTTTTTTTCCCCCTCTCCCCTCCCTTTCCCCCTCAATTTAATCGTTATGCAAATTAACCCATTTTGGGGCGAGAACCGTTTTTGGTGTTGCATTATGTAATGCTTTAGCTATTGAAAAATAGCAGATCTACAAGCTCATACGAGCTTGTAGGTCTGCTATTTTTGAAGAATCGTGAAAAGTGACATGAAAGTGTTTGAGAACGACTGACGTAGAAAAACATGGCTTTTTCAAAGAAAACTGTCAGGATTTAGAAGGCATTTGTAGAATCGTTCCCAGGTCAAAATGGGTTAACCTTTCCACCACACATATTTTCTCTGTTGCCATTGGTATTGTACCTCTATACCACGGGCTCACCTGCCAGTGAGAATCCCCCACCAGGTGGACTGGCGCCTCCATCAACAACCCCCTCCCCCTGATGTGCACCACCACCCTCATGGCCATATTGTAGAAACATGGCAGTGCAAGCGACACAATAACGCCCTCCCTCCCCAACACCCGGCTTCCCTCCTCCGAACGCGGCTAATTGTATTATAGTTCAGACACTCGGCCACGCCGTGTTGCTCTGTGCCACGATTCTATAACCCCCTTAAGACCCTGCGGCGGTGGACAGATAACTTTACCCCTCTGTGCCACCCCGAGCACTTTGTCGAACAACTTGTTGTCCCTCGTTTTTTCTCTCAATGTAGTCATTGTGTTGTATACAGAGTGGTGCCAAACCCCCGACTGTCGGCCATGGGGAGAGGTTTGTGACCACGTGCTCCTCCTCATTCACATGGAGTCGCCGTCCACCTTTTTTTCTTTTTTCTCCTTCTTCATCTCACGGTGAAGACAGTTTTGTAATGCATGTGGAGGTTCATGCTGTCCACCCCAGTTATCCTCCATGCTTAACCCGTTCTGTACGGGAACCCCTTTTGGTGTTTCATAAAGCATTGTGTTATACTTTAGCCATTGAAAAATAGCAGATGAACTTGTGTAGGTCTGCTATTTTTGAAAAAATCATGAAAATGTTGCGTCAAATCTTTGAATATATATTATTACAGACTACAGAGTGAACATTTTAACTCAAATCTTCTGCTTCTGGGGGGGGGGGGGGGGGGCTCCTTGACATGAAATAGTTTCAGAACAACTGATATAGAAACATATGTTTTTCCTGAAAACTATCATGATTTAGAAGACATTAATAGAATCAGGTATCGGGGTCAAAATGGGTTAACAGGTGCCCCTGACCAACCAGTGGGCTTCATCATACCCGCTAGAATGCTGCCAATTGGTGTTTGTTGGAGAAACCGGCTAAGCCGGATGCATCAAATGCCAGGGATTGAACCCAGCCTCTCCTCTCCTCTCCGCACGTCGGTGAGGGTTTTGTTCTGTGGATTGTGTCGACGACTTTCATCATTCGGTTATTGTGTGGTGGAGCAGCAGTCTACTTGGCTGGTTTGCTTTGCTTTCTTTAATTTAACTTTTGTTTTTTTTACATGCAGGCACATTGACTTGATTTGGATGGCTCTGATATGTTTAACCCATTTAGGCCTGACGTCGAAATTTATAAAATGTCTTCTAAATGACTCATTTACACGTTTTTTTTCAAAAATAGCAGACCTACAAGCTCGTAGCGCACCACTCGGTGGCGCGCTACGAGCTTGTAGATCTGCTATTTTTCAATAGCTAAATTATAACATAATGTTTAAACCACCAAAAGGGGTTCTTGCCCCAAAATGGTTTAATGATTCAACATCAAGTGCTCTCACAATTGAAGGAATAAAGCATTTCTTCTCGAGACATTTTCTCCCAATTGTTTGCGTTCTATGCCGAATCTCATTTCCAGCTTGAAGTCACGGTCACTGCTGCTGCTGACCCCTTACTGTTTGGTGTTGGATATAGAGTGTGTAGACAACCACATGTCTCCTTTCAAAATACATGTGACATCAGCAGCCACACTGAAGCCATGTGGAGGAACACACTGTCCCCGACCAGGTACCACCAACATGGTGACGGGCCCCCGGTTGCAAATGCTTGGGTTTACTTATGCGACGGCCGGAGCTTGTGTATATCAACTAGTTTATTTTTTATTTTTTTAAGATCATAGGGATACCCCCGAAGAAGGCAATTTGTTTGCCGAAACGTTGGTATAACTCAAAATGGGGCGACTGTGGCTCAGGAGGTAGAGCAGGTCGTCCAATGATCCATGGGTCGGCGGTTCGAATCCCGGCTCCTCCTGTCTACATGTCGAAGTGTCCTTGGGCAAGACTCTGAACCCCAAATTGCTCCCGATGTGCTGGTTGGTACCTTGCATGGCTTCCGCCGCAATCGGTGTATGAATGGGTGAATGTAATGCACAATCTATGTAAAGCGCCTTGGATAAAGGCGCTATATATATAAATGCACCATTTTATAGAGGGTGACATCATCATCATCATACCCAGAAGTTATGCAGGGACGCCTCTACTGAGTGGCAAAAAGAACTTTCTGGCATTGACATCCGAACGGAAAAAAAAAAAAAAAAAAATTGATTGCATTAAGTGACTTTAAACAATGTTAAATTAACTTTGCCACTCGATCTGCCGTTCACTTTATCCCATTCTGAACGGGAACCCATTTTGGTGTTAGCATCATGTCGTGCTTTAGCTATTGAAAAATAGCAGATCTACAAGCTCATAGCGCGCCACCGAGTGGCGCGCTACGAGCTTGTAGGTCTGCTATTTTTGAGGAATCGAAGAACGACTGACTTTTTTTTAAATCTGATCTCAGGTCAGAATGGGTTAATCAGACCATGCGTGCGTGTCCAGTGGAAACCTCGCATGAATCTGATCTCGGGTCAGAATGTGTTATACATGCGCATACCCGCTATAGACAGTATTTCTTTGCGTCGTGACCATACGAGCTGTGCGACCTGTCCCTTTTCTATTTTCGAGTTTGTCTCCCGTGGTCAGCACCCTCCCCGCTGTTGGTGTGCGGCGCGCCTCCTATACCTTTTTGTTTGCCAGGATCATAGGGGGGTACCGTTGTGCCACGATGTGCAGGCATAATCAAAATGACACTGAATTCATGCCACTGTCAATACTTTTGTCAATATTTGTGGAAATTCTGGCTAAATATTTTAGTCTTTGGTTGATCTTTGAGCTGACGCTGACGCTTAGAGCCATACTTTCTCCAGATAATGTATTGTCTATAATAATAATACTAATATCTGTGACTTATGTGGCGCTTTTCTTGATACCCAAAGACGCTTTACATGTGGGGGGGGGGACGACATAAGAAAAAGACAACTTTTATTAGAAAATGAGTAAAACGAATAAAATCAATAAAACGGTACATGCAGTACGAGTTAAAAACACATCAGCTAGCGAATGCTATTCTGAACGGGTGGGTTTTCAGTGCGGTTTTGAATGGTGGGGGGGGCATCTCGGATGTGTTTGGGGAGGGCATTCCAGAGGGTAGGGGCGGCCACAGAGAAGGCCCTGTCGCCCCCCAGAATACAACCAAACATGTACAAGTTGCTAATGCGGCGACAGAGATCTCTCTCTCTCCCCTAGAGACAGAGATGGAACCGGATTGTTGCTAATCGGATTTGAATCACGTTTCTTAATAAAAAACCAAATCCGACTCCAGCTTGCATGGGAAATCAGATTTGGGCTGAATTTGGGGCTGCCTGCCAGTCCGCACAAGGCCTTGTTGTATTGTATGAATGCCACAGTTTGACCACAATCAATTTGTGAATTAAATTCTTATTTACATTTATCCCATTCTGGGCGAGGACCCCTTTTGGTGTTAGCATTATGTTATGCTTTAGCTATTGAAAAATAGCAGATCTACAAGTTCATAGCGCGCCACCGAGTGGCGCACTATGAACTTGTAGGTCTGCTATTTTTGAAAAATCGAAGAACGACTGACATAGAAACATGGCTTTTTCAGAAAACTGTCAGGATGTAGAGGACATTTTTAGAATCTGATCTCAGGTCAGAATGGGTTATTTTACAGTCAAAGTTGGATCCACAAAATGCAGACCTCAGGTCTCCCACCCACGCACGCACGCACACACGCATGCATGCACCCAACATGTACAGGCAATGCGCGATGGCAGTAATGTTATAACATTCGAGAGTGCAGCTGGCATCATCGTTGTCTACTTCCTGTCTTGGGTTTTAATGAACTGTAAGAATTATGAGTGAACTATTGGCTGTCACTGGAGATTTTCATCTTAACATAAATTATGCGGCCAACTGTCAACCGATACGTGACCTCAGTTGAATGCACAGTGTTTTTTATTCCAGAGGACAGTGAAAGATCTATTCTACATATAAGTGGATTCAAATGACTAAACGCCCCGACAGAAGGAACTCCTGGGGTTCAGTGACTTGAATTATGAATATTGAACATTGTGTATTTACAATGTGTGTGTGTGTGTGTGTGTGTGTGTGTGTGTGTGTGTGTGTGTGTGTGTGTGTGTGTGTGTGTGTGCGCGCGCGGCCAGTTCCTCCGAGGACCCAGTAGAGTTGAGAGAAACTCCCAGCCAGACTGCCAAGAATCACAAACGGGGATCCGAGCCGCTCAGCCAGAAAATAGACCCAGATCAGAAAAGACTTTCCATGCCAAGCCTTCCTGTCTATCAAAGTGTGTGTGTGTGTGTGCGTTCGTTCGTGCGTGCGCGCGCGTATAGTGCACAGTGTCAGGTGTCACGCGCGGGGTGGAGTCCTCTGGGGGGGTGAGAGGAGAGCAGGAGGTCAGAGTTCGACGGAGGGTGATGACAGTACTGTGATTAGCGACTGTTGTTGAGGAGCGGAGTGGAATTCTACGCTCGTCAGGTGTTGGAACGAGAGGAGAGACGGATGGAGGCGAGGGACGAGAGGGATATTATAGAGGGGGAGGAGGGAGGGTTGTCGGAGAGTCAGAAAGGGAGGACTGTAGAAAGAAACTGTCTCTTTCTCTTGAGCAGGGGTTCTCTTTCAGACTTTTTCAGCTCGAGAACCAAACGAGAAATGGTGTCTCTCTGACAAACCCATAAAGAGAGTAAACCTGCTGTTTGGGGAATATGGTCTATAGACTAGAGTAGACCTTTGATTATATACCTCACCCCCTCGCACTCCTTATTGTTGTTGCCTTTTTGGATGCTAGTTATACTTTATGTTGTTTACATAGACACATAATGTTTGCTTTTCCACAAATGTTGTTTGTTGTTGTTTTAGACAGATGCTATAGGTTTGATGTTTATCTGCTATTGTAGCGACTTCGTAGCATTTCTAGCACTGTATTTATTTAACCGTTTACCCTGTCATCTGTCGACGAGGGTTCATGCCGTTTTACCCCGATCTTGCACTCTGTGAGTCACTCCGGATAAAAGCGTCTGCTAAATGCCTGCATTGTAAATTGCATTCGGAAAGACATCCAGATGAGGGGACACATTAGAATGCACGTCTTCTCTGTAAACACGCGTGCACGCGCACACACACACACACACACACACACACACACACACAACAGAAACGCACACGTCGCACACGTACACCGACATGGGCGCGCAGCATGCAGCTCCAGATGCTGTGGGTCGAGGGGCAGGGGTTGAGGCCGAGCGAGGGATCAGAAAACGCTGAGATGTGAAAGAACAGAGAGGTCCCCCCTCTCTCTCTCTCTCCCTCTCTCTCTCTCTCTCATTATCCTGTTACACTGCGCTGTTTTCCCTGGCAGCGCCGCCAGGCCCACAGCGCTCTGTGCTACGTGGGCCGCTGAACGCACACAGCCGCCACGGGGGGAAGAGAGAGAGAGAGTGGCCCTCAGAAGGAGAGCGGCGCAGGAGAGGAGCAGATGGGGGTGGGGGAGACTGACAATTGGGCATTTTTTTTGTAATATTTGTTTTATTTGGAAAAAGCAATACATTATAGATAGCATTTTTACATAGGGCACAAGTGCAATTCCCAAGATTTCCTTTTTTTTCACCCTCTTCCCTCCCTCCCCCCTCATCCCCCCTCCAAGTAGCTCCATCTCCAATGTCTCTGTATAGTCCTCTTTCTTCAGATGAGCTACATAGTCCACACTTAAACAGGGGCAACAGGGCAATATCACTTCAGATTGTACATTTCAGAAGGATAAAAAGAAGAAAAAGAGTGTGCAGGAAAAGACAAAGACAAAAAAAACAACAACCAAATAAACTAAAGTATTTACATTATTGCTGAGGGGGACAAAAACAATACAGCTTTGGTCTTCGACCATGAGAGGAGGAAGGGTGTCTTAAACGACAATTGGGCTTTATGTATCTTACCTTGCAATGTTGGCAAATTTTTAGGCGTTTGTCGGGGCAAAAAACAACAGTATAAATATAATATGTACATTTGAATCCTTGTTGACATTTAGGTTAACTTCACTTACAGTAAACCACTTAGAACTTATAGAAGCAAATTGAAGGTTGTTCTGATTGACCAAATCACTTACTTATCATGTTCTGTGTTCTCTTCTCTAATCGCCCCCCTGGGGGGGGGGGGGGGGGGTCGCCAAATTATTTTTTTTGCAACTGAATGGAAAATGTAAATGAAGAGTTTACATAGTACACAATAGTACATGCATTAACTTAATGATTATACCTGGTTTCAGTATTTATTTTTGATGTAGTTTCTCTATTATAAAGGTTATCGTAGCGGTCAATTTGTATTGGGTGGTGGAGGAGGAGGAGGGGGGCGGGGGTCGCGAGGCATGGCCAAAGCATTCCCGGCGGTTCCCAGCCAGAAACCTTGAGAAGAAGTATTTTGAATCATTCATTGCACGTCTTTTGGAAATTCGGTCGGGAAAATTCCTGCCTAGGGCATCGAATTGCTCAGTTTGTTGTTTTATTGTATTGTTTTATACTGTGCTGAATCAAATCAAATCAAACCCTGTATACTTAGTTGACCTGAAGTTCCCCAAGGGTCCACACTATAGGCCCCCTTTTTTCCTATATCTTCACAGAAAATAGAAGATCTACAAGCTCACAACACACAGAGTTACGACGGATTGTGAGGCTATGTAGATCTGCTATTTCCACTGGCCGTCTGACCAGAATAGGGATGCTGGGGTCTGTGTGGTCGGACAAGAAAGGGAGCACAGGAAAAAAACTAATGGACACATAAATCAGTGGTTCCCAAAGTGGGGGTCCTTGAGGGAGTTCCAGGGGGTCCCCAGCTAAATGATAATTAGGAACCAAATGGACCCTTATGGGTCTGTAACTCAGAGAGTGTACCAAATGGACCCTAACTGGGAGTCCTTGAAATGAAAATGGTTGAAAATCACTGCTAGAGCCATTACATATCTTCTCTTATGGGGGTCCCTGGCATTATCTCTTCAAATGGGGGTCCGCAGGCTAATGTGTACCATTTTGGGGGTCCTTGACATGAAAACGTTAGGGAACCACTGACATAAGGAGTTCAGATGGATCCATATAAGGGTCTATTTGAATTTGACTGTTCTCCCCTTTCTCCAAGCATCTATACTTCCATTTTTACACAGAATTAAATGAACAAGGATTTGTCTTTGAGCAGAGAAACGCTGCCAATGCTCTCTGCGACGAGCTGCAACTGTTCTCTCCTCTTAACATTAGTTATTTATAACTGCAGCGTTTGTTTACCTAAACTAGTGTAAATTCATTTTTATCCGCCACTTTAACACATACTCTTGAGTGACAACAAACTGGTTTTACAACATAAACAAATATCTCCACCCCATGTTGTGCTGGTTATCTCCTCGTAGAGGCTTTTACAGAAGAATACATAATGCAAACGCAGAGTGCCTCTGACTGACAGAGTGGGACGCCTGAATCTCCTCTGTATCTCCGTCACTTATCCCAATTCTAGCTCTCTCTAAAATGCCATGTGTCACTTGTCAAAATGAATCCAGGGTGACTGGGAATCATGTTAGACACAAACATGAACGCACTCGTGCGCGCACGCCACACACACACACACGCACACTCTCTCTCTCAGACATCAGTCAGATAGCCTTCACGTACACTAGTTTACAGTTCATTTTAAATGGCATCACAAGTTGGCACAGCAGGATGCAAAACGTCAGCTCTCGAAGGGAATACAGCTACACCGAATGTGACTCATTCTTTCTTATTTTTATCTCCACTCTACTCCTTCCCTCCCTCTCTCCCCCCTAGCTTACACATGCTCACACATAGACATGCAAACATGCCCACACTAAACAAACAAGTGTTTAGTGTGGGCCTAAAAGTGCCTAAAAGCCTCCACTTGCAGCTCTTAGAGGCTGCACGGTTCATCCTGTAACGCGCCCCGTTAGATTGTTAAACATCTTTTGCACAAAGTTGACACTTCGACCTGATGGTGGCGCTACAGGAAAGGTCACAGGGGCAGCCAGGTGTTGGACAGTGGCTGGACACTACACTAGAGACCCGTCCTTCATTCGTCACCGGTGCCGCTAGCTTGGCCCGGGCGCTTATAATTGGCTCTTATGCACACACGCACATTTTGAAAGAACTTGGTCCTTCCCTAATTCCTTGTGTTGCCGATGATACTAATGAAGGCTCTGTTCAAGCAGAGTCAGGGTGCTGCTATTTGTGTATGTTGGCTCACTGTGGAAACACACGTCTCAAAGTGTCCTCGTGTGGGTTGCCAAATTGCCCCGTACAGGTCTGTAACTGAGAGTCCGTTTGGGTTCCATTTGTACACAATTAATTAATTAATTAGTAGCATCGCTAACACCTGTGACGGTAGTAGGGAAGGAGCTCGGAAGCAGGAAGAGTTATTCTGTGTTCAAACAGCCCCATTGGCAGTGTTCACAGGTGGGAAGCCAGCAGGGGGCATTGACTAGTGACTCTTTAGTTTGGTCTGTTCAGCAGGGAGCCGAATTGGGAGGGATATATACTGTGTTCGTCCACACCACATCATGTCCTCCCGGTGAAACCCCTCACCGCCGGGGGCTGGCGACTCCATGTTTGTCGGAGAAGACGTGGTTGTCTACTCTACACTCTCCCCAGACCAACAGCAATGACAGAGATTATATGCATGGGAATACACTCGACATAAGTGCATACAATTTCTCAGAACGAACATTCATTAAAGGACCACTTCACCACTTTTCAACCCATCTTCATATAATAGGTCCTCACTAATAATCATGATGAAATGGCACGATTCTTTTCTACTCGGTCTGTGTCTCATAAGAGTGCTGTGGGCAGAAACCGTCTTCCAGTGACATCATCATTCGGCAGATTTATTTTTAAACAAGATTTTTTTTTACAAAAATGTTTAGATTTTCATTATCGTGAGAACGATGGCTTCCATTTTCGCATTGCAACTTTTCAGGACTAGTAAGCCTGCAGTTTCTATTAGCTTGGATTCCCCATCGATTATGTCACTGGAAGACGGTTTCTGAACTGCCCACAGCCCTCCCATGGGACACAGACAGTGTAGAGTAGAAAAAAAACTGTGCCATTTTTTTGCATGATATTTGTGAGGACCTACTATAAGAAGATAGGTTGAAAAGTGGTGAAGTGGTCCCTTGACCTTTAACATTTATTAACTTCTTGAAGGCTTAGTTGATTGAGAGAGAAATGATTACTTGATTTGTCGTATTGATATTTGATTGCATGGCCTCGCATAATGTATTAATTAATAGGGTTGGTTGTTTAACGTTATGACGACATCCATGTTCTGATGCAGGGGAGGAGGGGGTGGTCCCACTGTGGGCAGCGTCGGGCCGGTCGTGACGGTCTGATGTTTCGTCAGCGAGGCGGCCAGGCGGTAGAGAGCCGTGCTGCGCAGCGTATATGTGCCCACTCCATAGGAAACCCGCTACTCTGAGGGGGGGGGGGGGGGGGGGGCTGTGTGTTAAGGAGCTGCCCTCTCTCTCTCCTAGCAGGTCAGTACTTGAAAAGACCCTCGTGCGCATCCGTGCGTACGACGGGGTAGCCTGGGCCTGCCGACAGAACCCCCGCCCCCCTACCCTTCAACCACCACCACCACCACCACCAACCACCGCTCCCCGGCCCACCTGTGTGGCATCCGCCTCTAATGATGAGAACGGGCGGAGAGAATGAAAGACGAGCAGGGGAGAGGCAGCGCCGTGCATATGCTCCGTGGGACGCTGGGGTGATTGGAGGGAGGGACCTTTTGAAGCCAACTTGTCGGACGGGCTGTCTATTAATGTAAAATATCTCCTTTTTCAAAGGAGCTTTATTCAAGCTCGGGAGTAGCGGGGCCCGCTGGAGTCAAGGTGTCTGGCGGAATGTTCTCTCTCCTCCGTCAATAGAGGAGCAGCCAGAGAGAGAGCGGGGAGATAAAAGGGGTGGGAGAGACAGTGCATGGTGGCCTTATAGTCTCGGCTATAGCTGCTGCTATATACCGTTCCTAGCTGGCTTCGTGGGTTTCAGAAGTATACCGTCACAAAAGCAAGGGCAGTGGCAGGAGACAAGTCTAGGAATGACTGGGTGTCTGGTTACATGAAAGGGAGTTTTTTTTCTTTTTTTACACACGCAGGCTGGCAGTATATCAGGGCCCCGACACTGGACTCGGAGACTCAGCCCCTGTCCTGTCTTTATTTGATCCGGGGATGTTATAAACCGTTGCCTTTTTGATGATGGGCGGCCGCGGGCTGCGGCTGCTATTTATTTAGTTTGGTCAAGGATGAATGTGACTCCGTGGCTGCATGATAGGACAGCCAGCGGCTTATAAGGCAGATCCATTTCTCTCCTCCGCTACGCGGACCCTCTAGAGAGGGACAGTGAATATAGAGAGGCATGAATTTTATCCACCATGTAGCAGGTTTATGAATCGTGAGTTATGGCCGCGTAAATCGCTCCCCGTCCGTTTTTAGTTACCGGCGCTGTACAGTTCTGGGTCTATCTGTGTGCGTGCGTGTGTGTGTGTGTGTGTGTGTGTGTGTGTGTGTGTGAGAGAGAGAGAGAGAGAGAGAGAGAGAGCGAGAGCGGGGACTGACAGCACTTCATTCTAGACCTTCACTAAGACTAAGAGATCACAGCACACTCACGGTGTAACGATGCCTCTCGTCTCCTCTGACGCCGCGAACAGACGACACGTATAGGAGCGCTAGCCCGGAGATGACCCCCTCCTATTAAATCCCGGGCCCTAATCTTTGATATGTACTTTGATACCATATTTTATTGATATTGGGAGGGGTGTTCATAACATCAAGTGAAGTTCTGCATTCCAGGAGATCAGAGCGAGAGTCTGTCTCTGTCTCGAGAGCGCCGTCCCATGACCCCTGAGTTTGAGATGCCCCGATACTTTTATCGGTATCGGGGGAGAAAAAGTATCGGATCGGCTCCTTTTTTTTGGTCATATCGGGTCATATCGGTATCAAATATGCCAGTCTAAACCACAGATCCCACACAGGGGTTAACATTTAGTGCCGGAAGTGCATCAAAATAGAAGCTCCGGGGTGCCAGATTTGTCTGATCGCTTTTACTCTGAAAGCCATGAACCGGAAACACTTTCCTAAAAAAAGTTGACTTTACAAAATGACCTCACATCCCCGATCATCTTAATTAATTTTTTTACGCTCCAAAAAGCGTTCATATTTTGCGGGAGAGACGGATGAGGAGCAGAAATGAAGCGCCAGCATATCGATCCATTCATCACCACGGAGAGCGCCCTGGATTAGGAGATACGAGTCATTCTTTCCGCCGCGCTAACATGGGAGTCATTGACAAGCTAATAGTTGCACAGAGCGTTAGCGTACGGAAAGCCAAAAGCGAAATGCCCCAAAAAAAATAGGAAAAATTCTGAATATTCTTATCTCACCCCGTGTCACTAGGACGTCGCTAGGACGTCCACAGACGTCATAGGCACAAATTTTCCGGAATCCTTATGACGGCCTCATGCGTCGTATGAACTGAAACGGTTAAGGGGTTGACACTATGCCAGGTAAATAAAATGTTGGGGCATGTGGAGTTTGCTTTTGAGTTGCCCCAAACTGCAAGTGCACATTTTGAGTGAGGAGTCTTGCTATAAACACAACACGAGATATATATACAGTATAGCTAGATAGCTATAAACACTATTCCCAGTCGGTGGACTTCAAAATAAGATATTTTTTGTTCTTTTTTTATTATTATATTATTCTCTGGTATAGGTATCGGCTAACACAGAAATGGTATCGGGAGGGGAAAAGTGTATGGGGACATCCCTACCCCTGAGGTTCCCCCCACCACACCACCACCACCACCACACAGCAGAATAAAGTTCTGCTCCTCTGAAGTTCTACTCCACATTGTACTACCATGCTTCTCGCAAGAGATGTGGAGGAATGGGCTTTACGTTGTGTGTGTCTCTGTTGTGCACTTACGTATAATATACGTACAGTACACACTAGCCCATTTAGGCCTGGCCTCGAAATGTAAAAAAAAAAATCTTCTAAATCCTCCAGTTTTCTGAAATAAATATTATCACGATCTTTCAAAAATAGCAGACCTACAAGCTCGTAGCGCGCCACTCGGTGGCGCGCTATGAGCTTGTAGATCTGCTATTCTTTCAATAGCTAAATTGAAAAAGACCACCGATTTAACGACCGGTATTTCGTCAAAAAGAGAACGATTTTGAAATCAATTTGAAACACTTCGATGTGATCAAAGTATACTATTTAAGAGCGTTTTAAGTTATAAGCAAAACTATTAAATAAAAATAAACTTTTAAATGCTTTTTTGTAGTATAGAGAAGTATAAATTTGAATGTATGAAAACATTTGACCACTTCTCTGTTCATCTCTATTCAAATTTTCTGCATGGATGCTGATGGCTATGTTATAAAAACTAATGGCTAAAATCAAATAATGGTGGACATATGGACCAGACGACCGATATATTGTCCGGGCTCTAGTACACACACACACACACACACACACACACAGTCACACACACAGTCACACACACACACACACACTCCGGTATTGGTAATTTTGTCTTCTAAGTAAGATGGTCCGCTGCTGATCAGCCAGTTCAAATATCCCCGTATGATTTTGTGAAGCGGAACACAATCGACGTTATTTGCATGATCTAGTGTGGCGGTCAGGCGTGTAACAGCAGGGCATTTACACGTATGACACTCATGACAGCGTCTAGCGGAGGAGGATCTCGTTTCCTGACGTGGCCGTTTCAACCTCGATAAAGAACGAATAAAATAAAACTTAACAATAAAATGAAACGCGCCATATATATTAGTAAATGGCCGCATCTGTTGGGTATCAATCTGTTTTTTTCTTTCTGAGGATTCCATGTTCGGCGTAAGTTCCAAAAAATGCCAAGCAGAACATCAGAGCATCTGTACCACGCACACACGCACACACACACAAACACGCACACACGCACGCACACACACGCACGCACACACTCGCACACACAGAGGCACTCACAGGCCCCAGCCTCTGATCTGACCCGACAACTCCTAAGCTACCATTTCCTCATGCTGTTTAACTCGGAACACATTTCTCCCAGAGAGCCTTTCTCCTCTCCCAGTCCAGAGACCTCTCTCTCTCTCTCTCTCTCTCTCTCTCTCTCCCCGCTCTGTCCCTCGTTCCCTCCATTCTCCTCTTCTCCTGTAGCCCGGCATCTGGTTTGAATCTAGTGGTGTGTGTGTGTGTGTGTGTGTGCGTGTGTGTGTGTGTGTGTGTGTGTGTGAGAGCGTGTGTGCGCTACCGTGTTACTGATAGACGCTGCCTGCCACCGCTGGCTCCTCCTCGTCCTTTCTTTCCGGTCTGTCGTCGCCGCACAGCGCCTGCTTGTTTTGCGGAGAGGAGGCTTTCCCTTCAGTTGCATTGTGTCAGACAGACTGGTAAAAAACAAATGGTAAATGGTAGCATTTATATAGCGCCTTTTATCCAAGGCGCTTTACATAGATGGTGCATCAATTCACCCCATTCACACACACATTCATATACACACCGATGCCGGCGGAAACCATGCAAGGCACCATAACCAGCACATCGGGAGGAATTAGGGGTTCGGCGTCTTGCTCAAGGACACTTTGACACTAACTCTGGGGGAGCCCACAGGGTTCGAACTGGCAACCTTGCGGTTACCGTCCGGCCACTCTACCCCTGAGCCCCGCACTCCAGATATGTGCTGGTGTTGTCTACAGATGCAGATGTCTAGTTGTCTTGCCACGTGTTGAGCCCTATTGTACATACTTAAAGCTAATAAGACGTAGCCAATCTGAATCTCACAAACTCACACGGCATCTCTAGATCTCGTCTATTTTTGATCGACATCAAATGTTTCAACATTTGATGTTTACACCAGGGTTAATGTGGTTAAAGGGGTATAAGTATTGCAGGTAATCTCTTCAGAGATCATATTTCCGCCCCTGTCCGTGTGCGTGTGTATGTGTGCCCGGCGTCCATCTGTGCACAGCGAATCTCGAGAACCGTTTGACCGATTGGCATGAAATTAAACACGCGTTGGCCTATAATGCTTGACCCGTAAGTTGTACAATACATTTTCTTAGCCCCTGGAGTCCTTGGATCATGACCATAGACTGTAAAAAATATGGACAAAGCGTTCCCCGGGTCTAACATGGACGTAAAATGAAGCCTGTAATTCCTTGCACTGTAAGTCGCCATATTTCTAGATCCGTTTTGGCCCAGCTGGCCCATTGGCTGGCTCTGTTTGGGCCCAGCTGGCCATTGGCTGGCCCAGACAACGAGGCGGGACTTCCCCCCCCTTACTCTTCGTTGGTTTTTATTTTGACTGAACGGGGGGTGGCTCCCGATCATAGACTGTAACGGTAGTCACGCCCCTCAGAACATACGCGACGTTATGGTAATTCTTTTAATAAATGGGACCATAATTTTCCAAAAAGAATATTATGACATGAGAAATGAGACTTTAAACTAGTGACTGGAAGCAGAACGTATTCATGACCATGTTTATTAAGGTAATACAGTCTAGGTGAAGTTGGGCCCAAATACATGGGCCTCTATGGAGCTATGGGTGTTTTTTGGGCCCAATGACAGCGCCACAACAGGCCATTATATGAACTTTCAGAAAGTCCCGATTTCCTCGGTGGCTTCACGAAATATCTGTCTGACTGCCCCCCTGGTCATGACACAGCTCCCCAAGCCACGCCCATTTCTGCATAACTGCTACTACTCTTACGCATTGTGTTCAAACCTCACACCAATCGGTATATACATCATCTCTGGAGTCATGTGATGCACCTCATATTCCATTCTGATTGGCTATATATGATTGCTGTCCAAAGTTTGCGAGAAAAAAAAGGGAAAGAAAAATGAAAACCGCTGAACAAAAGGGTATTTATTAAATGTAGTACATCATATAATTAATCCTTCAAATATGTTTTTTTTCAACAGGATCAAAGGTTTTATGGTCGGGATCCTGAATGGCTTGATTCTATAGGCTTAAAATTGATTATAGATATTTGTTGTAAATCTCTATGGGGGAAAAATGAATGGCCCTACAGAGGCAACACGTTGCACCGTGCCGTATACATGCTATTCATATACATCACCCCCCCAGAGCAGTAACATGATCGGCGCGGCTCTGAGGAATGTTTTAATAAGCTATAAACATGGTATTATGATCATAAATACCACTAATATACCCTGTGTATACAGTATGTGTAGCGTGGACTATATACAGCAGCTGCATGTCTCTCAGTGCACCTGACATTCTGTGATTATTTTTGCCATATCTTAAAAACAATTATCATTTTCGGCCAAATACAACGTGACTGAGCGTTGGGGGGAGGGGGGGGGGGGGGCGTCAGCTAGGTCAGGAGGTAACATGGGGGGGGTGCACATCCAAAAATGTTAAATAAAAGTCTAAAAACAAGGTAAATTAAGATTTTTCCAATGTTTTTTCTTTCTTTTTTTAATCAAATCTCGTGTTTCTCGTGGATGGGCTCAGACGGAATTTAATAACTTTCCGCATGATTGTCTCGAGAAAAGCAAAGGAAATGGTTAAACCCCTTTTGGTGTTAGCATCATGTTATGCTTTAGCTATTGGAAAATAGCAGATCTACAAGCTCGTAGCTTGTAGGTCTGCCATTATTGAAAAATTGAAGAACGACTGACATCTCCACATGGCTTTTTCAGAAAACTGTCATTTTCAAACAGACATTTTTTTAATCTGATCTCAGGTCAGAAATGGTTAATATAAAGCCCTCAAAGTGTTAACAATTGCATCATGTTACTGAATAATAGTGATGATTTGTTGTTGTTTGCTGTGCCCCAGACGGAGGCCAGGGAGACCATCCCCAGGATGCTGGCGGAGCTGGACCTGGGCAGGACGGAGAAGTGTGTGCGGGTCAACTCCGTGTCCAGCGGCCTGGCGGACGACGACCTCCGCGTCATACTGGGGGCGGAGGTGCTTCCTCCTGCCCTCATGCTGCCCAAAGTGGAGGACACCCAGGAGGTGCAGTGGGTAAGGCTGCTGGAGCACGTTATGGTTCTTCTTTAAGCCATTTCTGACCTGAGATCAGATTCTATAAAAATGTCTTCTACATCCTGACAGTTTTCTGAAAAAGCCATGTTTCTATGTCAGTGGGTTATAGCAGACCTACAAGCTCGTATGAGCTTGTAGATCTGCTATTTTTCAATAGCTAAAGCATAACGTAATGCTAACACCAAAAG